>NW_007742519.1:0-647 GCF_000696425.1 Galeopterus variegatus
TATAGTATCAAACCATCTGCAAATAGAAAAAGTTTGAATTCATCTTTTCCAATCTGGATGCCCTTTATTTCCTTCTCCTGCGTGATTGCTCTGACTAGTACCTCCAGTGCTGCGATCAAAAGAAGTGGTGAGAGTGGGCATCCTTGTCTTGTTCCCGTTCTTAAGGGACAAGCCTTCAGTTTTTCCCCATTCAGAATGACACTGACTGTGGGCTTGTCATAGATGGCTTTAATTCTGTTGAGATACTTTCCTTCTATACCTAATTTGTTGAGACTCTTTATCATGAAGGGATGTGGAATTTTGTTAAATGATTTTTCAATGTCTACTGAGATAATCATATGGTTTTGGTCTTTGAATTTATTGATGTGATGTACCATATTAATTGACTTTCATATGTTGAACTATCCTTGCATCCCAGGGATGAATCCCACTTGGTCATGGTGTATAATTTTTTGGACGTGTTGCTGTCTTCCAATTGCTAACATTTTGTTGAGGATTTTTGCATCTATTTTCGTCATGGATATTGGCCTGTAATTTACTTTCTTTCCTTCCTCCTTTCTCACTTAGCTCCCAGTTATGAGTGAGGACATGCAGTATTTATACCTCTATGCTTTGCTTATTTCACTCAGCCTAAGTTTCTCCAGGCT
>NW_007742519.1:2455-2848 GCF_000696425.1 Galeopterus variegatus
TTTTTTACTGTGTAATTGCTTGAGTTCCTTGTATATTATGGATACTAATTCCTTTTTTGGATGCATAGTTAGGAAAAGCTTTCTCCCACTCTGTAGGTTTTCATTTCACTCTGTTAATTATTTCTTTCGCTGTGCAGAAGCTGTTTAGTTTGGTATAGCCCCATTTGTTCATTTTTTCTCTTGTTGCCAGTGCTTTCAGTCTCATGTTCATAAAGTCTGTGCCCAGACCTAGTTCCTGAAGGGTTTCACATCCCTTAGTAATATTACATTTTCAGGTCTTATATTTAAGTCTTTAACCCATTTGAAGTTGATTTTAGTATATGGTGAGAAGAGCATGTCTAGTTTCATTTTTCTGCATATGTCCATCCAATTTTCCCAGCACAAGTTATTGAT
>NW_007742519.1:3442-4208 GCF_000696425.1 Galeopterus variegatus
TGAATATAACTTAAGTAAGTTTCTGTAGGAAGTGAAGTCTCTTTTAGTAAATTAACATTACCATCAATGAAAATGGTCTTGATATTTATTATTTCATTTTCATTTAAACATATGTTTTTAATCCTAACACCTTATTATCAAGTTTATACTATTTTCTTGCTTTTATTCATACAGACTCTTGAACATTTTAGATTTTGAGATTAACATTTCAAGGGTGTGGTTCATTGTGTGAAAAAGGAGATTCCTGCCTTTTATGAGATTGTGACTTCAAGTTTTACAAGGTTCTTAGAAAAGCATTATGATACTCTAGTTGAAAGACTAATGAGATGATATACAATGGTAATCATTGCTAATAATATAAGCAGAAATGCACTTTATTCTAAATCTATTTTCATATACATCAAAAATTTTAAAATTATATGAACAGTATTGATTGTTTAAATCTTTACATCATTTAGAAATATATCCTGAAACATTTTCCATAGCAAAATATTTTTTGCAACATACTTTCAACTGCTGCTTATTATTTCTTTAAATACAGATATTAAAATTTACGTAATATGTTATTTCATCATCAGATTATATGCAATACAAGGGTGCTTCCAAAAATTCCTGGAAAAATAGATTTAAAAGATAATATAAATCTTTCTGTGAACTTTTAGAAGCACCCTTGTATATTTTAAAATAGCTAAAAGACAGGTTTTCGAACATTCTCACCATAAAGAAAAGATAAATGCATGAGGAAATGGATATGCTAAATACCCTG
>NW_007742519.1:5113-20113 GCF_000696425.1 Galeopterus variegatus
TTTAAAAACAGATTAAAGCCCATAAGAAAGAGAATACTTTCAACAATTAAAAAAAAAAAAACTTTAGCTGATAAGTGTACAAACTAGCCTTTAAAGATTTTAGCATCAGTAGTGTAATAAATATTGCCCAATCTTGTTTCACAAATGCAAAGAACTTTTTGTCACTACAAAACGCAGATGATGTTGGTCATATCAAAGCTGTCTCATACCTCTTCGCATCATCCTAAACCATCTTAAATTGATTCAAACATTAAAAGTATTTGGTAGAAAAAATTTACACTAGAGCCTCTGGAGGTGTCCCAATCCTGCCATATTGGTAATTATCATAACCCATGAATATAGTTGTGCCCCAGTACCCACAGTCTCACTTTACATGGTTTAAATTAATCACTGTAAATCACAGTCCAAAAATACTACAGAGCAATAAACATTTTGAGAGAGAGAGACAGACAAAGAACACGTTCGCATAACTTTGATTGCAGTATATTATAATGATTGTTGTATTTTATCATTGGCTATTGTTGTTAATCTCTTACTGTGCATAATTCATAGAAATAAACTTTGTCATAATAAGGTATATATAGAAGAAAACATGGTACATGTGGAGTTGAGCACTATCCACAACTACAGACATCCACTGTGGGTCTTGCGAATTATCCCCCAAGGCAAACAAGAGAGGTTTCTTGTAAATGTAAAATTAGAGAAATGCTTAAACCCCTGCTTCCAGGGACATTAAACATTTTCAAATGGATCTCAGTCACTTGATTATACTATACAGCTTGAAATATATTTTTAATTGTTTATATTCTGAATAGATTAAACCTTTCAACATCTTTTTCTCCTTTGTTCCTGAATTACTTCAAAAGGCAGTTAAGAATTTCTCAATTATTTCATTGTCCTTACAATCAGTGGGCTAGAAATACATCACTCTACATTGCTGCCAATTAAAGTTCGAGTTTTCACAGGAAGTTTTCTCTGATAATACTCATTTTAACCTGGCTTTTTCAGCTGCCACATAGGTCCAAGTTGATCAGACAGAGTAATGTGTTGATGTCACTTTCTGACATTTAAAATAACCATTTTATCTACATTTATTCACAATTCTGATTCTTTAAAATGAAGTAATCATTTTAACCAAAATATTAAATATTCAAATTTAGCTATCTCGTTTACTAACATGGCTACTCAATCTAAGACAATACTCATATCCATGAAATGTGTTCCCATTTCCATGGCCAGAATATAAATAATTTTCATTCTTAAATAAATCCTCTTCTTGGGGAATTTTTATTATTTTTATTGAATAGGCAAACCAAATATTTTAAGAGGAGAAATCTACTGAACTAATATTATGCACTCATTCACATGGTCCTCTTTTTCTGCAATGCTCTGTAGAAGGCCCCTTTCACCTGGTCATTCCTCAGACTGTAGATGAGTGGGTTCAGCAATGGGTTAAAGACGCTGTAAAATAGGGTGAGGACTTTCTGTTGCTCCTGTTGTTGACTGTTTTCTGGGACCAAGTAAACCATCATGGCTATGCCAAAGTAGAGCCCAACCACACAGAGGTGGGAGGAGCAGGTATAAAAGGTTTTCTTGCGTCCCTCCTTTGACTGGATCTTCAGGATGGCCCAGAGGATGCACATGTAGGAGACGATTATCAAGTAAAGGGGCCCAACTAAGACAAACACACCAGCAGCAAAGAGGAAAATTTCACTGGTCCCTGTGTCAGCACAAGCCAGTTTGAGGACAGATAGTGTTTCACAGAAGAAGTGGTTCACTTCCTGAGGTCCACAGAAGGGCAGTCTTAGAAGGAGAATTAGATTTATTAGGGCCAAGAAAAATCCACATGCCCAGGAAGTGACAGCCAGGACCATGCACACTCTCCAGTTCATGATGACAGTGTATTGAAGAGGATGGCAGATCGCCACAAACCTGTCATAGGACATCGCCACCAAAATCATGCACTCTGTAATAGCTAAAGTCAAAACCAAATTCATCTGAATAATGCATAAGTTAAAGGACATCGTTTTTTTGTGTGTCACTAGGTTTTCCAACATGCTTGGTAAGATGCTGGAGGCATAGGAAATGTCAATTACGGCCAGGTGTGAAAGGAAGAAGTACATTGGAGTGTGCAGTCTGGGGTCCAGGTAGATGAGTCCCAAGATCATGCCATTTGCCATCAGGCTGAAGACGTACAACAGGGAGAAGACCCAGAAGAGGAGCACCTCCATCTCTGCACTGAGCTGGAATCCCAAGAGGATGAGCTCTGTGATCCATGACTGGTTGCCCCCCATTCTTTAATGACAATGTGGAAAGGTCCAAAGTGTGATGAAAGGGTCAGAGTTGGAGAATTAAAAGAATTTTTAGCTATTTATCTCACAGTAAGTTGAAAGGAAACTTTCATACTTCTTTCTGCTTGACTTTTTTTTTCATGTTTCTCTGCCTGTTTGTTTTCAACTTTTTATTGTGAAGTAATTCAAATTTTCTGTTAAATACCAAGAATTATAAACAGTGTTTCTAAATACAATTCATCCAGATTCAACAATATTAATACATTTGTTTGATAATTTTTCTATATTCTTCTTATTAATATGCATTATTTTTTTTTTCTTTGTTACTTAGGGCTATCGTTCCATCCATGATACCAATTTACTCTTACCTTTTAAATTTTATCCAACAATAGTTATTCACTAATTTAACCAGGGTACCATTACCAAAATCAGGAAATATAATAGTGACATGACACTCTTCTCTAAATATGGCATTTTCTGTCCCTCATGTCCAAGATGCAAGACAAGATGACATAGTCTATTTAATCTATTCCTATCTGGGATCGCTACCCAGCATTTTTCTGGCTGCCTGGACATTGATGTTTTTGAAGATTTTAACCAGTTGTTTTGTTGAATGCTACTCAATATTGTTTTCTTATTGATCTTCTTTAGTTTTCTCAGATTTTACATTTTGGCAGGAAATAATCATATGTACTTTTTAATGCCTTCCATTATTATTCCGGTAATGTTAATATTGTTGAGGCTAATGTGGATTCCTTAGCTAAGACGCTGTCTCCCCGACAGCTTTATTATAAATTTATACTTCCCTAGTCCAATTTTTGTGATAACATATTAAAACTTCTATAGAAATACTTCATTTTTATTAGACTTTCAGCCACTCATTATAGCATCTGTTGATTACCTTACCTGACATAAATATAAGAACCGTAATAGTAATGAAGTTTGCAAAATTTATTATTCTAACTCCATCTTTCCTTTTGTATTTATTAGTTGACATTACTGTGAGAATGGGCTCTATCTCTCTGTGTAAGCTGTCAATTTGGACTCATCGATATTTTTATTCAATAGGTTATAACTCTTACTGCCTTTATTTTTATGTTAATACTTAAATTCTCCTTGATTGGGATTCTTCAGGATGATTCCTGAACCCTTTTAACTTACTCTCAATTTTTTTTTAAACACTTTCTTCCTTCTGGTTTAACAAGATGTTCTAGGCTCATCTTGCACATTTCCCAACTCAGTTTGAATCAGTTAATTCACTAAAACGTCTGCTTACTTTTAGTGGATAATCATATTTCACAGCAATATCTTGGTTTTATGGGATGTATAATGTTTTTATCACAGTTGTTGCCAAATTTCTCATATTCTCATTTAAAAGGGAGAATTTATAATTTGGTACAGTACACAAATTGTTCCATGTGTTAATAATAGATCCTAAACTTCTTCAAGCCTAACAGCCTTACTGACCTTCTTTAGAGAGCCAAAAATATTTTAATAAATTGACATTAGCATCAAAGAAAATGAAATAGATAGCCTTCTGTAGTTTATTCTATGCAAAACTCTGTTTATAATCCCAGAATCTTATTAATTATCTTGTTTACATATTTTTCTTTTATTTCCTAGTAAGACAGTCACCCTTGGAAACTTTAGACTTACAGATTAAAGTTTCAAGAGCTGTCTAGTTCATTGAGTGAAAAAGGTGCACTTAGCTATATGAGATTTTGATGTTTCAATAATGTTCTCAAAAATTACTTAGATAAACATAAATTTTGATTTAGAAGGCTAAAATGATAACACTATGAAACATAGAGCCAAATGTGATTGCTGTTCATAATGTGTGTGTATAGTTTTCCATTGCTTACTGTACATATATTTCATGTATAATTAATTAAAAATTATAAAAGAAAGTATTTTTATCTATTTTTATTTAGAATCATATCATACACATTTTTAATGTCAGAATATTCCTCTGCCACACACTTTAGACAGTTGCATATCATTTTCTTGCATACCTATATTTTAATTTATGTAATATGTCGCCCCTAATCAGGTTCCCTAATTAGGAAATATAACATTACAGCGATTAAATTTTATATGTAAATTTTTGTATATCTTTTATTAAATTCTTATAGTAAATCCTTAAATATGGAAACTCTCTCTCTCTCTCTCTATGTAAATCATGATCATCATCATCTGCCTCTATTCATCAAAAAAGCAAACATGCAAAAAATCAGGATATGTCATTTCTAGAAGAAAGTACCCAATGGGAAAGAGTCTTTAATTTACCAGTCAGGACATTGTAATACCAAGTTTACCTTTCCAACGAAGTTCTCCTACACTTAGCTGTTCAGATTCTGTGATGCTGACTCTGAGAGGTGCATTGGTCCCATTTTGTCACACTTCAGCCAGTCCTGGAATAAAGTCCACTGATTACAACTTTATGGGACAGGCATTTNTTATAAACAGTGCTTCTAAATACACTTCATCCAGATTCAACAATATTAATACTTTTTGTTTGCTAATTTTTCTATTTTCTCCTTATTAATTTGCATTATTTAATTTTTTTTCTGTGTTACTTAGGGCTAATGTTCTATCGATGATACCAATTTACTCTTACCTTTTAAATTTTATCCAACAATACAGTTATTCACTAATTTAACCAGAGTACCATTAGCAAAATCAGGAAATATAATATTGACATCATACTCTTCTCTAAATATAGTATTTTCTGTCCCTCATGTCGAAGATGCAAGCCAAGATCACATAGTCTATTTAATCTACTCTTATCTGGGATCGTTACCCAGCATTTTTCTGGCTGCCTGGACATTGATGTTTTTGAAGATTTCAGACCAGTTGTCTTGTTGAATGCTACTCAATATTGATTTTTTAGTGGTCTTCCTTAGTTTTCTCAGATTTTACATATTGGCAGGAAATAATCATATGTACTTTTAAATGCCTTCCATTATTATTCTGGTAATGTTAATATTGTTGAGGCTAATGTGGATTCCTTAGCTAAGATGCTGTCTCCCAGACAGCTTTATTATAAATTTATACTTCCCTAGTACAATTATTGTGATAACATATTAAAACTTCTGTAGAAATACTTCATTTTTATTAGACTTTCAGCCACTCATTATAGCATCTGTTGATTACCTTACCTGACATAAATATAAGAAGTGTATTAGTAATGAAGTTTGCAAAATTTATTATTCTAACATCTTTCCTATTGTATTTATTAGTTAACATTACTGTGAGAATGGGCCCTATCTCTCTGTGTAAGCTATCAATTTGGACTCATTGATATTTCTATTCAATAGGTTATAACTCTTACTGCCTTTATTTTTATGTTAATACTTAAATTCTCCTTGTTGGAATTCTTCAGGATGATTCCTGAGCCCTTTTAACTTACCCTCAATTTTTTTTTTAACACTTTCTTCCTTCTGGTTTAACAAGATGTTCTAGGCACATCTTGCACTTTTCCCAACTCAATCAGTTAATTCACTAAAAAGTCTGCTTACTTTTAGTGGATAATCATATTTCACAGCAATATCTTGGTTTTATGGGATGTATAATATTTTTATCACAGTTGTTGCCAAATTTCTCATATTCTCATTTAAAAGGGAGAATTTATAATTTGGTACAGTATACAAATTGTTCCATGTGTTAATAGATTCCTAAACTTCTTCAAGCCTAACAGCCTTACTGACCTTCTTTAGAGATCCAAATATATTTTAATAAATTGACATTAGCATCAAAGAATATGAAATTGGTAGCCTTCTATAGTTTATTCTATGCAAAACTCTGTTTATAATCCCAGAATCTTATTAATTATCTTGTTTACATATTTTTCTTTTATTTCCTAGTAAGACAGTTACCCTTGAAAACTTTAGACTTACAGATTAAAGTTTCAAGTGTTGTATAGTTCATTGAGTGAAAAGGGTGGCACTTAGCTATATGAGATTCTGATGTTTCAAAAATCTTTTCAAAAATTACTTAGATGTACATAAAATTTGATTTAGAAGGCTAAAATGATAATACTATGAAACTTATGGCCAAATGTGATTGTTTTTAATAATGTGTGTATATAGTTTTCCATTACTTACTGTACATATATTTCATGTATAATTAATTAAAAATTATAAAAGAAAGTATTTTTATCTATTTTTATTTAGAATCATATCATACACATTTTTAATGTCAGAATATTCCTCTGCCACACACTTTAGACAGTTGCATATCATTTTCTTGCATACCTATATTTTAATTTATGTAATATGTCGCCCCTAATCAGGTTCCCTAATTAGGAAATATAACATTACAGCGATTAAATTTTATATGTAAATTTTTGTATATCTTTTATTAAATTCTTATAGTAAATCCTTAAATATGGAAACTCTCTCTCTCTCTCTCTATGTAAATCATGATCATCATCATCTGCCTCTATTCATCAAAAAAGCAAACATGCAAAAAATCAGGATATGTCATTTCTAGAAGAAAGTACCCAATGGGAAAGAGTCTTTAATTTACCAGTCAGGACATTGTAATACCAAGTTTACCTTTCCAACGAAGTTCTCCTACACTTAGCTGTTCAGATTCTGTGATGCTGACTCTGAGAGGTGCATTGGTCCCATTTTGTCACACTTCAGCCAGTCCTGGAATAAAGTCCACTGATTACAACTTTATGGGACAGGCATTTGTCTGTGTTTCTTACCATCCAGGATACAGATGTTTTCTGTGGAAGTAGCTATTTCAACACCCACTATTCAGGATTTTCTTTGTAGACATTCTTTCACCTACATAAATAAGACCAAATGGTACAATTTTTCCACTTTGTATCTACTGTTTTTGTAACAATTCCACTTTTTGGCCCAAGAAGTACTCTTGCTTTTTCGAAAAGTGACATCTGGAATGACTTGATATTTCAGACCTACATCACCCTTTGTGCACAGATGTATTTAACTATACAGTCATTCCATTTTAAACAAATATTTCAGCATAATAAACACCACAGCCCTTCAATACATAATGTTGCATAGCTGTGATCTAACTTTTATCACTTATTGCCAAAGTATATTTTCTTCAGAGCTAGCATATATTCAGGTAAATATGTGTTATATCTGTTTTGATGATGAACATAATTTTAACTAATACTTATTATCGATTTTATGTTTTATGTTCGTGAAAGTTAGATGGATCTAGTAATGTCAATATTTTGAATATTATTGTATATTACTTCACAGAATATCAAGCTTACGTCAATGTAAATGCTGAGTCTGGTCTGTATGGAGCTGGAAACTGCATCTGGGTCATTTGAAAACACTAGTGTTGCTATACACAGAGCTCATCCACTACCTCATTGTACAATCAGAAGCGGTGGCTCAGAGCCCCAGAGACTTTGGGTTCCTTATTTGAAGGATTCTGTTGTACTTCTACAACCAGTTACCATAGAAAGAAAGGGGCAATGTGCTTAGCCCTCCGTATGACTCATTAAAAGATGAGGTAATTAGCAATCTATAATAGGATCTATTTTGCATTCTGGGGAATTAAAAGAGATTCGTATGAGGAGGCTAATCAGGCAACTATTAACTATTTATAGGCTTGGTCAATAGTAACTGCAGAAAGAAGGATCTGTAACAAGCTCAAGATAAAATAAAAAATGAGAAGAGGATTTATACCAAATGTTTTTTCATGTGAAAGGAAACGCCTCCTGGAACCAGTGATAAAAGTCGTGAGGATGAGTTATATGTTTTATACATCTTCACGTCTTTTATAACAACTAGTATAGTAGTAGATAAAACAAAAACTCAGAAAATGTTAGCCACATGGATTAGTGTTGTTTTTAGTTCAAAAAATACATATACCAACAATCTCCTGTTTCTCAGTTTTTATGTATTACCCAAGACATAATTTTTACTTCACTAAACAAAGTTCAAAATTAGAACTTATCATTTGCACATTGATTTTTAAAATGCTATGTATGATTCAAGAAAATTAAAACATGCTGTTTCTATAAGATATGCTTGAAAAAAGCTTAAAAAATAGTATGTTATATCTGTATAAATCAATGGCAATACATAAATGAATTAGCATCTTATATCTGCTTTGAATGTTGCATATAAGAAGAAAGTTTCAGGATAACTGTTTCTCTGGAAAGTGGTTTTACGAAAAATCAAAATAAAGGAAGAAGTCTTAGATCCTATTATTTCTATAAATATGAATTCATTTGGGAAGGTTTATATAAATGTGCATTAAGTTTGTAACGTTAACTTCTGCTACAATGTAAGGATATTCCTATAATATGCAAAATGGACACAGTAACAGTTTGACTTCTTAGCAGTACTGGCACTCATTCTATCTTGTCATTCAAATACAGCAGTTTCTAAGTCTAATAATTTTCCACTTGGGGAAGGATAACCTAGAAAGTTTTTAAAAGAACAACAAGATTGCAAACTTACCTCTTACACTATGTCAGCAAGAAAAGAATTTACCGCAATTGCTACTAGATTTTGTTTTCCAGTAACACAAGCCACTGACTGTGAATATACGTGTGTGTGTATGTTTGTGTGTGTCTGCACATATGTATGGTTCTTTTATTCTTTTGGCTACATTAGAGACATATCTACAGACAATGCCTGCACGTGAAGCCTCTCATACTTCTAAGTGGCTTCACAATAAATAGAGTTTGGCTAATTTGGATGACCACTATCCACATTAGGAGGTCATGGGAAGAAAGTTACTGAGAGATCAGAGGACCCCCTGCCCCAGTGCAGCAGGCAGAAGCCCCTGGAGTTGCGGATGGGAGTTTATCTAGATGTCTATTCCAACTCCTGGAACACAAACGTTGAGTTAGAGAAAACTCAGGATATGCCACCCAGGAGCATCATTCCTCTCTGCATAGCCCTGGCAATCTACATAAGAAGGTGTTAGCACTGGATATAATTTATAAAATCTACCTTGACCTAGAATAAACCCTTCAGAGGTAGATTATGTACTACAAGAAATTCTAGTGTGCGCAAGAGGAACAAATCCCAGACTTGGGACCATTTAGTCTGCTTGCTGATGGTATCAGAAGAGAATACAAAGCTCTAAATTAAACCTCCAGGAGTAAAGGATTTACTTAGAATTAGGTAAGTACACAAATCCCAAAGGTTTATGAGATGCCATATCTTTCTACCTTCTCCCCAAGGAGGAACAAAAAAAGTTCTCTGACTCTTCTCTGGAAGAGAAGATTGCTTCTGTCTTTGGAGGAAAATTGCAGAGAAAATGCAGTGCTCATCTTGGCATCATGCTGTCTCCACACGGATTTTCAAATATCCCCAGAGTAGAAAACCTGAGAGATATCACAAGTTACACTATACAAACATTTAATGTTATTACAATTTTATGAGTTCATGCATCTCTTTAGTCCCCACAAAGATGTAAGAGAGGCCGGGATTTTTAGATGGTTGAGAGGTGTTTTCCAGCGAACCTGTTATGGCAACCCTGAGAAGGAATAGATCCCCCAAATCCAAGGAGTACTTCTGTCTGCAGTTGCAGGTGCGTGCAATGAGGAAGGAACGTAGTAACTAGAAGCAACAATTATTGAGCCCTTATGATGTTTCAGAAGATGTGCCACGTGCTTTCCATGAATTATACATTTTAATCCAATCATTACCCTCAATTTACAGGTATGGAGTATAAAGTTCAAATAAACTAAGTCAATAATTCCTTAATCTGGGACACCTGAAATCAGCTGAAATTGTCTGGGAGGACATACTTTGTTTTTATAATAATATTATTATTATCATATATTATTTTTATTATTTTTTACTCTTGTTCTCTTGTGAGGGAACAAGAGAGTTTTCCAAAGGCAATGTGACATTTGCAATTGTAACAGATTGGATGCAGGAATAAATGTACAAGTTAAGCATTTTGTAAGATAGACAATAAAGAATTTTACACTACTATAAAATAATGCTACCTTTCTACTTTATTTGGTTTTATAAAAGATAGCTATTTAAAATTAATTTGTTCTACATATTATCACATAATGAGAATTTTGTTTTTAAATGAATTGAACGTAAATGATTTAAGATAAAGTTTTAAGTTGTAGTATGGTAAATATAATCAAATACCTACAGAAACAAAATGTCTTTGGGTCCTCGGGAATTTTTAAAGAGTAAAGCACTCTTGAAAACAAATAATAATAATTATTATTATTTTTTACTTTTCCTTCTTAAATTTTTTTATTGGTTATAAATTTTAATGGGGTACAAAGCAAATTGTCATCACTCATGCCTAAGATGTGGTAGCCAGATGCATACTGGCAGCATGCCCATTACCAAAAATAATGAATATACAGTACGCCATGTTCCCCACCCAATTATCCCCCAAGTTATCCCTGACCTCCCTTCCCATCTCCCTTTCCCGAATCTACTTTGTTTCCGTAGGTATGTTTTTTTTCCCTCTGCACGTCCAGCATACCACTGTGGTCTTTCTTTCCTTCCTTCTTTCTCGCTCAGCTCCCACTTAGGAGTGAGCACATACAGTGTTTATCCCTCTGTGCTTTGCTTATTTCACTCCATGTAAGTTTCTCCAAGCTCATCCATGTTATTGCAAATGGGAGAATTCATTCTTTTTTATGGCAGAGTAGTATTCCACGGTGTATACATACCACACTTTTCTTATTCAATCCTCCATCAATGGACATTTAGCTTAGTTCCACATCTGGGCTATTGTAAACAGAGCTGTGATGAATATGGAAGTGCAAGTATCCCTTCAGCATGATGATTTCTATTCCTCAGGGTATATACACAGAAGTTACATTTCTGGATTTTTATGGAGCTCTATCTGTAGTTGTTTGGGAAACCTCCATACTGTTTTCCATAGTGGTTGTAATAGTTTACAGTCCCACCAACAGTGCAGGAGTGTTCCCTTCTCTCCACACCCTCGGCAGCATTTGTTATTCACTGTCTTTTTGATTGTAGCCAGTCTAACTGGAGTGAGGTGGTATCTCAATGTGGTTTTAATTTGCATTTCCCTGATGACTAGTGATGTTGAGCATTTTTTCATGAATCTGTTGGCCATTTGTATGCCTTCCTTTGAAAAATGTCTGTTTAGCTCCTCTGCTCACTTTTTTAATTGGGTCATTTGTTTTTTTACTGTATCATTGCTTGAGTTCTACGTATATTTTGGATATTAATCCCTTGTCAGATGCATACTTAGCAAAAATTTTCTTCCACTCTGTAGGTTGTCTTTTCTCTGTTGCTGGTTTCCTTTGCTGTGCAGAAACTTTTTAGTTTGATATAGTCCCATTTGTTTATTTTTTCTTTTGCTGCTTGTGCTTTCGAGCTCATGTTCATAAAGCCTATGCCCTGATCTAACTGCTGAAGTGTTTCATCTATATCTTCCCTTAGTTATTTTACAGTTTCAGGTCTTATACTAAAGTCTTTAATCCATTTTGAGTTGATTTTAGCATATGATGAGAGATGTATATTTAGTTTCATTTTTCTGCATGTGGATATCCACTTTTCCCAGCACCACTTGTTGAAGAGGCAATCTTTGTTGCCTTGGTCCAATATCAGATGGCTATAAGCCTGAGGAGTGACACCAATTCTCTGTAAACTATTCCAAACAATTGAAACAGAAGCTACTCTCCCAAACTCATTCTATGAGGCCAACATTACTCTGATATGAAAACCAGAAAAAGACACAAGAAAAAATGAAAATTATTGGCTAATATTCTAGATGAACCTGGAGGCTAAAATCCTCAACAAAATATTAGCAATCAGAATAATAAAGCTCTCAGGGGGATAACATCTTAGCTAAGTAATCCACATGAGCATTAACAATATTAAAGTTATGAGACTAATAATGGTACACAAGATTATTTTCTGCCAAAAAATAAAACATGAAAAACTATGGAAGATCAATAAAAAAACAATAATAAGTAGCATTCAATAAAACAACTGGTCTATACTCTTCAAAAACATCAACCCCTAAGCAGCCAGAAAAAATGCTGGGTAATGATCCTAGATGAGAATAGAATAAATAGACTGATCTTGTCTTGCATCTTGGACATGAGGGAGAGAAAATGCTATATTTAGAGAAGAGTATCATGTCAACATTACATTTCCTGATTTTGGTAATGGTACTCGGGTTAAATTAGTGAATAACTGTATTGTTGGATAAAATTTAAAAGGTAAGTGCAAATTGGTATCATGGATAGAACGTTAGCCTTATGTAACACAGGAAAAAATGAATACTGCATATGAATAAGGAGAAAATAGAGCAATTAGCAAAATAAAAACATTAATATTGTTGAATCTGGATGAGGTGTATTTAGAAGCACTGTTTATAATTCTTGGTATTTAACAGAAAATTTGAATTACTTCACAATAAAAAGTTAAAAACAAACAGGCACAGAAACATGAAAAAAAAAAAAGGTCAAGCAGAAACAAGTATTAAAGTTCCCTTTCAACTCACTTGGTGATAAATAGCTTCAAATAATTTTAATTCTCCAACTCTGACTCTTTCATCACACTTTAGACCTTTCCACATTGTCATTAAGGAATGGGGGGCAACCAGTCATGCATCACAGAGCTCATCCTCTTGGGATTCCAGCTTGGTGCAGAGATGGAGGTGCTCCTCTTCTGGGTCTTCTCCCTATTGTATGTCTTCAGCCTGATGGCAAATGGCATGATCTTGGGACTCATCAACCTGGACCCCAGACTGCACACTCCCATGTACTTCTTCCTTTCACACTTGGCCGTAATTGACATTTCCTACATCTGCAGCAATTTTCCCAACATGTTGGAAAATCTAGTGACACAAACAAAAAACTATGACCTTTATCTCTTGCATTATTGAGATGAATTTGGTTTGGACTAACACATCTACAGAGTGCATGATTTTGGTGGTGATGTCCTACGACAGATTTGTAGTGATCTGGCATCCTCTTCAATACACTGTCATCATGAACTGGAGAGTGTGCACGGTCGTGTCTGTCACTTCCTGGGCATGTGGATTTTTCTTGGCCCTAATAAGTCTAATTCTCCTTCTAAGACTGCCCTTCTGTGGACCTCAGGAAGTGAACCACTTCTTCTGTGAAACACTATCTGTCCTCAAACTGGCTTGTGCTGACACAGGGACCAGTGAAATTTTTGTCTTTGCTGGTGGTGCGTTTGTTTTAGTTGGGCCCCTTTACTTGATAACACTCTCCTACCTGCCCATACTCTGGACCATCCTGAAGATCCAGTCAAAGGAGGGACGCAAGAAAACCTTTTATACCTGCTCCTCCCACCTCTGTGTGGTCGGGCTCTACTTTGGCATAGCCATGATGGTTTACTTGGTCCCAGACAACAGTCAACAACAGGAGCAGCAGAAAGTCCTCACCCTATTTTACAGCGTCTTCAACCCATTGCTGAACCCACTCATCTACAGTCTGAGGAACGATCAGGTGAAGGGTGCCTTCTACAGAGCACTGTGGAAAAAGAGGACCATGTGAATGAACGGATAATTTTGGTTCAGTGATTTTTCCCCTTACAAGATTTGATTTTCCTATATAATAAAAATCAAAAATTTCCGGAGAAGAGACTTTAAGAATGAGAATTATTTGTATACTGGCCATGGAAATGGGAACATTTTTCACGGATATGAATATTCTCTTAGACTGAGTAGCCATGTTAGTCTACGAGATAGCTAAATTAGAATACTTAATGTTTTGTTTAAAATGACATCATTTTAAAGAATCATAAAGGTCAATATATGCAGAAAAAATGGTTATTTTAAATGTCAGAAAGTGATATCAACACATTACTCTGGTTGATCAACTTGGACCTATGTGGCAGCTAAAAATACTAGGTTAAAATGAGTATTAAGAGAGAAAACTTCCTGTGAAAACTCGAACTTTAATTGACAATAATGCAGAGTGATGTTTTTGTAGCTCACTGATTGTAAGGACAGTGAAATAATTGACTGAGAAACTCTAAATTGCCTTTTGAAGTAATTCAGGAACAAAGGAGAAAAAGATGTTGAAAGCTTTAATATATCCAGAATGTAAACAATGACAAATATAATTCAAGCTGTATAGTGTAATCAAGCGAATGAAATCCATTTGAAAATGTCTAATGTCCCTAGAAGCAGGGGTTTAAGCATTTCTCTAATTTTACATCTACAGAATTCCTCTCTTATTTGCCTGTGGGGATACTTTGGAAGACCCACAGTGGATGTCTGTAGTTGTGGATAGTACTGGACTCTACATGTAACATGTTTTCTTCTATACATACATACTTATGGTAAAGTTTATTTCTATGAATTATGCACAGTAAGAGTTTAACAATAACTAATAATAAAATAGAACAAATATTACAATATACTGCAATTAAAGTTATGTGAATGTGGTCTTTGTCTGTCTCTCTTTCTTTCTGAAAATATTTATTGCTCTGTAATATATGTGGACTGTGATTGACAGTGTATAACAGAACATGAAAAGTGAAACCATGGATACTGGGGCACAACTGTTTTCATGGTTTATGATAATTACCAATGTGGCAGGGTTGGGACATCTCTAGAAGGTCGAGGATAAAGTTTTTCTACCAATAATTTTAATGTTTGAATCAATTTAAGATGGTTTGTGATGATGCCAAGAGGTATGAGACAGCTTTGATATGACCAACATCATCTAAGTCTGTAATGACAAAAAGTTCTTTGCATTTGTGAATATGATTGG
>NW_007742519.1:26111-26459 GCF_000696425.1 Galeopterus variegatus
ATCTGCTAGGCCTGATGTAATCACAAAGTGTTTTGTTTTTGTTTTCTTTTCTTTTGTTTATTAGATGGAGGCAGGAGAATAGAGACAATGTTCTATACTCTGGCTTTGAAGATGGAGGAAAGAGGCCATAACCTAAAGGGTGCAGGCAGCCTCTGGGAGCTGCACAGGGAAGGGAAATAGACTCTCTTTTAATTCCTTTTGAATCCAGAAAGACCACAACCCTGCAAACAGATCTAGACTTTGGACCAACAGAATTATAAGATAATAAAGTTGAGTTGTTATAAGCCACTATGTTTGTGCTAATATGTCTCATCAGCAATAGGAGAAAGAAATAAGGACCTTCCAAGA
>NW_007742520.1:0-7413 GCF_000696425.1 Galeopterus variegatus
TGAGGCTGGGAAGTCCAAAGTCCATCTGGTGATGGTGACAGCAACACAGGGGTCTCACATTGCAAGATGGTGGAAGCAGACAGAGCAGAGAGAGAGAGAAGGCAGTCTCTCCTCTTCTTTTAAAGCCCTCAGAACCAGACCCTTGACCACTGATTTTAATCCATTCACTACTGCATGGTCGTACAATCCAATCACCTCTTTAAGGCTCCACCTTTCAATTACCATAATAGGATTCCCACTGTATTAGCCCATTTCTGTTGCTTATAACGGAAAAATGGAACTGGGTGATTTATAAAGAAAACAAAATTTATTGCTTACACTTTCTGAGGCTGGGAAGTCCAAAGTCCATTTGGTGGTGGTGACAGTGAGCCAGGGGTCTCACATTGCAAGATGGTGTAAGCAGAGAGAGCAGAGAAAGAGAAACAGACAGGCTCTCCTCTTCTTTTAAAGCCCTCAGAACCACACCCCTGACCACCATTTTTAATCCATTCGCTACTGCAAGGTCCTATAACCCAATCACCTCTTCAAGGCCCCATCTTACAATTACCATAATAGGATTTCCCAAACTCTTGACTGTCACAGTGGGGGCTAAGTTCCTAATACATAAAACTTTGGGGATATGATTCAAACTTCAGGGAGTTATGGGGGGACATATTTCAATCCACTACATATTGTGTACACACACACACACACACACACACACACACACACACTACATTTTGTTTATCCATCATACATAGATGGACATCTGGATTACTTCCATCAGATGTTGTGAATAATACTGCCAGTGAACATGGGTGTGCATATCTCGTTCAGATCCTGCTTTTAATTCTTTTGGATATATACCCAGAAATGGGATTGCTGGATCATATGGTAATTCTATTTTTAATTATTTGAGAAGCTTCCAATTCCATAATGTCTGCATCATTTTATATTCCTACCAATATGCACGAGGATTCCAATTTGTCCACATCTTAACCAATACTTATTATTTTATTTTTATTTTCTGGGCAGCAGGCCAGTAGTGGAATCTGAACCCATGACCTTGGTGTTATGAGGCTGCACTCTAACTAACTGAGCTAACTGGCCAGCCCATATTTTATTTTATCTTATTAATTTATTTATTTAAAATATGACTGGTAAGGGGATCTTAACCCGTGACTTGGTGTTGTCAGCGCCACGCTCACCCAGGTGAGCCATGGGCCGGCCCTCTGTAGGTTATCTTTACACTTTATGGATTTTTTCCTTCCATGCACAGAAGCTTTTAAGGTTGATGTTGTTCCTCTTGTCTACTTTTCCTGTCGTTGTCCCCATAGTCTGACTTTTAACCACTGTGACCATTATACCATTTTGCCCAGCCCAATCACACTACATAGTCACCTGCACAGAATGTATAGCTGTGAAACAATAAGAAATTTATAGGTTGTTTTCGGCCCTGTTTCTGGCACAGAGCTCCTAAACCCCTTGTAATTTTCCAAGCAATAAGGGTACTAAGAACATCTTTTGTTACAATATTTGATCTTTGACCCTGGTTTCTGACACAGAATGCCTAAATCCCTTGGAATTTCCTGGATGATAGGAATGTCTATTGTTCTGATGAGGCAGCTCTTGGTGGGTTCCCAGATAGCTTCAGGATGGGGGCTGGTCACTAGAAAGACCAAGCCACAATTAGAAGCTTGGAACTTTCAGCCTCACCCCTCATCCTCTGGGGAGGGAAGAGGGGCTGGAGAGTGAATTAATAATCAATCACCTCCATAAAAATCCCCAAAAGACAGGGTGCAGAGAGCTTCCAGTTGGTAAACACATCCACGTGCCCAGAGGGTGGCGCACCCGCACTCCTTGGGGACAGAAGCTCCTGTGCTCAGGACCCTTCTGGGCCTTGCCCATGTACCTCTTCATCTGGTTGTTCATCTGTATCCTTTTTCATATCCTTTTCTATATAATAAACTGATAAACATAAGTCAACGTTTCCCTGAGTTCTGTGAGCCATTCTAAAAAATGATGAATCTGAAAAGGGAGTGATAGGAACTCCTGATTTACAGCCAGAAGTACAGAAGTACAGTAGGCCTGGACTTGTGATGGGCATCTGAACTGGGGGCAGTCTTGTGGCAGTGAGCCCTTAACCTGTGGGTTCTAATGCTAAGTCTTGTGGCAGTGAACCCTTAACCTGTGGGTTCTAATGCTAAGGCCAGGTAGATAGTGTCAGAATTGAACTGAATTGTAGGACACCAGCTGGTGTTGGAGAATTGCTTAGTATGGAAAAAACACCATACATTTTGTGTCAGCTGTTTTGAGAACGTATATAGAGAAAAAAGTGTTTTCCTTCTTTTAACACATTTTAAATTGCTCCACGGATTTCTTACCAAAATTATTTCTTGCTCTTGAACTTTCTTGTGTGTGTGGAGGACAGGGGTTAAGGGTAGGGGCAGGGGGATAGACTTTCTTGAGGCATATTAAGAGGCTTTCTTGGATTGAGTGTTTCCCACAGATAACTACCCCGTTTTGTTACTGTTGTTTAATGTTGATTCTTATCGGTTGCAGATTTCAAAGCGTCTCTTTATCTTGTCTGGGTCAAAACTCATTTGGACCTTTCTGTGTACTGGCCAGTGAAGCAGCACAGGGAGTGGAAATAGCACTGATCTGAGAACCTAGTTGTGGGCTCTGCTCCCAGCTCTGCTTCCTGGCGTTTTCTCCCATCCATTTCCTCACCAGCACAAGAAACTCTCCCTCAGGTTTTCACAAGGACATGAGGGGATACGTGCTAGAGAGATATATCTGCAAAGTAGATTCAGCTTCTAGTTTCATTTGTTATGCATTGTTTAGCAGAACAGAATCTGGTAACTGATGATAGTTGCATGAGAAGATGAAATAATTTCCTTCCTCTTTTCTAAGTTTATCTCCTAAACCTCACTGGATTCTGGACCAGTTCTGGAATGACTTTGGAGTACCAAATGTTTCAGAATATACATCCTGGCAGACTGTGGCTGCTTCAACCACTGACAATTTTGCTGCTGCTGGGTGAGTGAGGGTCATTCTGAACAGGTCAATTTCAGACTCCTACTGTCCAGACTTTAGGGACCAGTGTGGTGAGGGATAGGCCTGGGCCCTGGAAGCTGAGACAGATTGAAAGAGGAGAGAGGACCCTGAATTCTTACTGTTCTAATGGTTCCTAAAGTCAGAATTCAGTGGTACTTTCACAGTCCCTGGGAAGTCCATTCTGTACCAACATTCATGTTTACTTTGTCGCCACGTGGAGGGACAGGGATGAGATAAGGAGGAATGAGAAATGAATACTTTTATAAGAGATCAATTGGAAACAGGCTCTTGAGATGGGTCCTGGGGAAAGAAGGAGCCAAAATCATCCCCCTCTGCCCACACACAAAACTAACTTTGTTCTCATCTTTTCCTGCTCCACATTGATCTACTCTTTTCTCTTTTACAGCTTCTGATAGGCGAGCTGGTGAGTTAGCTCTTTGCTTTTTTGTATTAATGTGTTACTTCCCCATAATGTGATACTGTATTTACTATGTAGGGATATATCTGTTTCACCAAGAATCAGGCTTGGGTTCAGCATGGACACTTCCCCCATTTCACTGGGGCCTGGGATTTAATTCTTTTTAGATTCCTGCTGGTCCATCAAAGACCCAGAGGATAGGCTGCTGCAAAGACACAGATCTTTAACTGAGTCTACAGTAGGACTTTCCAGTCCCTCCAAGATTATTTATTCACATATCCTTCTGCTCTTTGCCCCTCAGCTGCTCTCCCAAAGGCTATGGTGAAACTCGAGCCCCCGTGGACCCATGTGCTCCAGGAGGACTACGTGACTCTGAGGTGCCAGGGGGCCCACACCCCTGGGAACAACTCCGCCCAGTGGTTCCACAATGGGAGCTCCATCCCCACCCAGGTCCAGGCCAGCTACAGATTTAAGGCCAAGAGAGATGACAGCGGGGAGTACAGGTGCCAGACAGGCCAGACCAGCCTCAGCGACCCTGTGCATCTCGGTGTGCTTTCCGGTCAGTGGAGGAAGGGCCCAGGGAGGGTCTGGGAGGACCAGGACAGATGAAATCTGCTTACACTACAGAGGTTTGCAAGAAATGGGGGTGGTCTGTTTACTGGGAAGTATCGCTGTGAGTTGTCCAATCATTTCTCTTTTCACCTACTTCCTTGGCTTAATATGTGTGGTGGGGGTGGAAATTCCTAAGAAATTCCTCAGCATATATTAAAGGTTGTTTTTGACTCAATCCTGATTGAAGAAGAAGGTTACAAGGCCACAAACAGGCAGCTGAGTACGAAAGAAGCAGAAGGTGGGCCGGCCCGTGGCTCACTCGGGAGAGTGCGGTGCTGATAACAAGAAGGCCCCGGGGTTCAGATCCCATATAGGGATGGCCGGTTGGATCGCTGGCTGAGCGTGGTGCTGACAACACCAAGTCAAGGGTTAAGATCCCCTTACCGGTCATCTTTTAAAAAAAAAAGAAAAGAAAGAAAGAAGCAGAAGGTACTACTTCATAAAACCACCTTACTCTAATGGCAGTGCGGTAAACCACGGAGGCTGGAGGCAAATAGACCCACAAAGGCCCTAAGGTGGGAGCTGTCTGACAAGTGTGAGGAGGTCATTCTGCCTGGAGTGCAGGAGGCCAGAGGGTGGAATCCAGTCTGGAAGATGAGGCCAGAGGTGAGGGGGAGGGGAAAGGCTAGATCGTGTGGAGGCTAGTAGCCTGTTGCAATGACTTTGACTTTTATTTCTAAATGAGATGAGAATTCACCAGATGGTTTTAATTAAAGGAGTAATGTGATTTGATTTAGGTTTATAGAANGGAAGAGCCATTGTACTCTGCTAGGTCAAATTTCCTGGCTCCTACCTTTATGTATGTGTGTACACATATGCACGCACATACACATATTTGTACCCTTCCCTTATTTTTTTCTAGAAGAGGGAATCTTATTTTTTCAAAGAAGAACAAATATTGAGTCAACCTCAAGAACCTGCCCAATGACATCTCAACTACCCATCTCCTCTCTTTGTGTATTACCTCTCCAGGAACAGCCAATGGTACTTCTGACTCTTCCTATAAAGATATAAAAATAAAGATAACAAAACGCCTGTGGGTCTGTGTCTTTACGTGGCATTCTCCTCTCCATATGTCTGTGTCCAAATTTCCTTCCTTTTTTAAGGATACTGGTCATTAAGATTAGGGCACACCCTAACCCAGTATGACATCATCTTAACTGTATTACATCTGGAAAACCCTATTTCCAAGTAAGGCCATATTTGTACTATGGACTAAGACTTCAACACATTTTTTTTACAGGGCACAGTTCAACCCATAACAGAAAAGTATATTTTGTTTTAAAATATTTAAATATATAACTCTTTTTTTTTTTCCTTTTTGTCTTTTTTCGTGACCGGCAACGGATCGCAACCCTCAGTGTCGCGCCCGTACTGGACCGGGACCGGCAACGGGATCGCAACCCTCGGTGTTGCGCCCGCACCTCGCTCAGCCAGTGAGCAGCTGGTCTGTATGTGGGATCCGAACCCTCGGTGGGAGCGCCACCGTGCTCCCAAGCGGCGCACTGTAGCAGTGCGCCACCGGGCCGGCCCTAAATATATAACTCTTAAGTTGTGAAATAATTTGTGAATGCAGTGTTTTCACAGAGTTAACATGAAGTGAATTTGATGAAGAGTAATGAAAGATAAGAGAGAGAATTAAGCTTGGGCTATTGTTGATTTTGATGTATAGGAAAAGCCAAGCCTCAACTACGGATCTCTAGTCATCTCTCTTGAAGTCCATGGTAGTTTGGAACCCTCCATTATTTTTGTTACCTCCCTACCTCCACTCCCCAGTTGGACTCCAGTGTGCTCTACATATATATAGCCTTCTCTTTTGAGAGAAGCCATGAAGTGGTCAGAATAGATCAACATACTTTAAGACCAGAAGAATTAATTTTTCTGGCCAGGCCCTTCACTGCCACAGTATAAAACTCAAGATCCCTATAACAAGTAATAGTTAGAGATCACTCAGGTATTTTTCTTAGTCAGTGACCACTGTCAGCTTCTTTAAGTATTTCAGCTTTCCCCTGAGCTCCAGTTTCTGACTGGAGATTTCCTTATCTATCAGTCAGGGTTCCTAATTGAGGCCAACTGCATCTACTACAGCTAGTTTAAGTAGAAAGGATTTATTAGAAGATTTTAGAGTGTGTGTGAAGAGATCAAAGCTTTAGAGGGGTACAGACTCAAACTTTGGTGAAGGTAAGGAACACACAGTTGAAACACACAGCCACCTTGTGGGATCGTTCTAGCAACAACACTGCAATGGACTAAATGTTTGTGTTCTCCAAAAATCATATGTTGAAATTCTAACCCCCTAGTGTGATGGTATTAGGAGGTGGAGGCCTTTGGAAGATAATTAGATCATGAGTGGTATTAGTGCCCTTATGAAAGGGATCCCAGAGAGCTCTCTTGCCCTCTTTCTGCCACATGAGGATACAAGTGTGCAACTCCGAAGAGGGTTCTCGCCATGCTGGCATCAGCCTCCGGAACAGTGAGAAGTAAATTTCTGTTGTTCATAAACCACCCAGTTTATGGTACTTGGTTATAGCAGCCCAAATAGACTAAAACAGGGTTGGTGAAGCATTATTGAAGCTCCATTTTGTTGCTAATACAGTCAATGACCACCTGCCTTCACCTCCCAAAACTTGTTCAAAAGTTACAATTAAATAGGAATCCCCAAACCACAAATACTGTATTCACAACAAACTGAAGGTTTCGGCTCCTGTTCAGTAACCTCTATGGTTACTGAAATGCAGTCATTTCCCTACTCAAGTTTAGTGTTTTAAATTCCTCAAACATATTTTTATTATCTTCTCTTCATCTTTGGAACCTCTTGAAACTTCTGTCTTTCAGAAGTTCCACAGACATAACACTATATTTTTTCTCACACCTCCTTGAAGCATCTTCAGTGCCCATCATCCTTTCAAGTTCTACGAGGAATGTAGTCCTGAACATGAGGTTGCAAAGGTCTTGGTATCTAGCTTTAGAGCATTTCCCCCCATATTTTTGTCTTTCAGACTGGCTGCTGCTCCAGACTCCTCATCTGGTGCTCCAGGAGGGGGAAACCATCATGCTGAGGTGCCACAGCTGGAAAAACATACCTCTCTACAAGATCAATTTCTACCACAATGGAAAATCTATAAGGTTTTCCCATTACAATCACAACTTCTCCATCCCACAAGCAAACCACAGTCAGAGTGGTAATTACTACTGCAAAGGCCTTATAGGAAGGTCAGAGCACTCATCACAGTCCGTGACCATCACTGTCTGAGGTAAGGAGCTCTGTCTAGATGCAGGGAGTGGCAGTGCAGGGATGGACAGGGTTAAGTTCATATGGACCTATGTGGAGATCTGAGAAATGCCAC
>NW_007742520.1:8643-10287 GCF_000696425.1 Galeopterus variegatus
CAAGCAGCTTCAGGCTTTGGAAGGATGAATACAGAGAGGACCAACCTTTTTCAGACTTCAGTACCTGTGTTCTCCTGAATGGGCCTCTTTGATGTTAACAGGAACCCTAAAAGTTCTAGCTGACCTGATTGCTGTGTGGAAATGCAGCTGTATTCCAGCTCATTCCTCAGGGATTATAGAAATGGGTGTTATTCACTTGGATTTTTAACCCTCAGGGGACAGAGGCTATCTTTTCCTCCGCACAAATATGTCTATCAGACATAATCACTCTCCCTCCTTTCCACCTCATTCAAACCACTTCACTTTGTCCCATGTCCCTCTACCTCTAGGATTCTGAAGTGTGTGCCTCCCATGCCTCCCCACTGACCCTCTCAGCATTAGCTCAAGGAAGCCATGTTGTTATGGGAATCTCTTTCAACCTATAAACAACTAGGCCNAATCACTTTCTGCCTGGTGATAGGACTCCTGTTTGCAGTGGACACAGGGCTGTACTTCTCTATGAAGAGACAACTTCAAAGCTCAGTGGGGAACCAGAAGAATCACAAAGTCTGATGGATCCAAGGACCATAGGACAAATGTCTCTGCATACCATGGCATAACAGCAGTGGCAAAAGTATCTCTTCCTCCTCCTGTAGCTCCTCCTTGAAAGAAACCTGAGCCAAGAATCCTCCACCCACCATTTAGCCTTCAGACACTAGCCAGAGGTTTCTCAAATATATAAAACCTCAGGAAATCCTGCTTCTACATTCAAAATACATCCGGCAATCCAACTGCTTCTCAGTACTCTACTCCTGCATCCAGCTGCTTCTCAGTACTCTACTCCTGCAACCTTGTTCAAGCCACCATTATCTCTCACTTGAATTACTGCTATAGCCTTCTGACTGGTCTTCCTGCACTCACCCTTGCCGTCCTACAGCCTACCCACAGCAGCCATTGTGATCTTTTAAAATGTGTACCATGTTTGTCACTTCTTTTCTCAAAACTAGATAATAGCTTCCCCTTGCACTTAGAGTAAAAGCTGAAGCCTTTGAAATGTTCTACAAGATGCTGCATAATCTGGCTCCTCAATATCTCTCTGACCTCATCCCCTGTCGCTCTGTGTTGCTTACTCTTGGTCGCCCTTTACCTACATCATGCTTCATGTCCTGTAGGTCNGGTGACTGCAGAAACTTTTCCCTCTATAAATTCAGAACAGACGTGACCAAGGTCACCCTTTTGGAAATGTTGATCTAGTGCTTTATTTGGGAGGCAGAGAGATGTAAAGATCCTCTGAAGACTTCCTGGCCTACGTGTCTGCTCTTGGCCTGACCTCAGCCCCAGCTAGGATGACTGTTACAAAGGTTCCTTGCTGGGGACCTCACTGTTTATTCCAAATTTCTATCTTAATGACTTATTATTCCCATCCCTCTGCCTCTCCTACTAGGTCCAGAAATTCTATCCATCTCTCTACCTTGGTACCAAATCACTTTCTGCCTGGTGATAGGACTCCTATTTGCAGTGGACACAGGGCTGTACTTCTCTATTTGCAGTGGACACAGGGCTGTACTTCTCTGTGAAGAGACAACTTCAAAGCTCAATGGGGGACCAGAAGAATCACAAACTCCGATGGATCCAAGGACCATAGGACAAATGTCTCTGCATACC
>NW_007742520.1:10963-19724 GCF_000696425.1 Galeopterus variegatus
TGACTGGTCTTCCTGCACTCACCCTTGCCATCCTACAGCCTACCCACAGCAGCCATTGTGACCTTTTAAAATGTGTACCATGTTTGTCACTTCTTTGCTCAAAACTAGATAATAGCTTCCCCTTGCACTTAGAGTAAAAGCTGAAGCCTTTGAAATGTTCTACAAGATGCTGCATAATGTGGCTCCTCAATATCTCTCTGACCTCATCCCCTGTAGCTCTGTGTTCCTTACTCTTGGTCGCCCTTTACCTACATCATGCTTCATGTCCTGTAGGTCTTTACTCAAATGTCACCTTATCAGTGACATCCCCTTGATCATTCAATATAACTCCACCTCTCCTACCACACTCCTAATTCCCCTCTCCTGCTTTTTCTCCATTGTTCTTATCACCAGCCTATGTTCTGTATGTTTACTTGTTTACTTTATTTTTTTTTTTAAAGATGACTGGCAAGGAGATCTTAACCCTTGACTTGGTGTTGTCAGCACCACGCTCACCCAGTGAGCTAACCGGCCATCCCTATATGGGATCCGAACCCGTGGCCTTGGTGTTATCAGCACCACACTCTCCCGAGTAAGCCACGGGCCGGCCCCAACTTGTTTACTTTTTTTAATGCCTGACTCCCCCTCCCCTTCCCCCACCCCATTTGAATGTGAGCTTTAGGAGAGGATTTTGTTTTGTTCACTGCCATATATACTCGGGGCCTAGGTCAGTGTCTAGCACATGATAAGACACTTAATAAATATTTATAGAATCAGTAAATTCTTTAACTTTGAAATCAGAGACTTTTAATCCTGGAAACTCCTTAGAAACAATGAAACTCCAATCTCATCATTTTAAAATCAAGAAAGCTATGGCCCAGATAGCCAAAATTACCTGTTCAAGGACATACAGGTAGTTGGTGTCACAGACCTTTATAAATAGTTTGGTTCATACTATAAATTTTGTTCTACAGCTTGCTTTTTTTTAAGACTCAGTATTGGGTCATGAGCATTCCTCCACTTCACAATGTCTATTTAAGTCATTACTTTAATATCTGTTCTACTTTCAAAGATACTCAAACTAATCTACTAAACATAAATGGATATGTTTAAGTGTCTGTATAAAAATTTGCACTGCACGCATAAGCTCCTCTATGCTTGAACCTCTCTGGAGACATCAATTAAAAAGTGCAGAAGTGAATGACATTGGAAGCATGCCTGTATGATGCTGTGGTTTTGTTCATGTACATCGCCTGCTTTAGGGTTAGTCCTGCAACTCTTGGGTGTGGGTGGGTAGTGGGGTTTGAGGCTGGGAGAAAAGGGTGGAGGAGTCCAGATACGGCAGTTCCTGAGTAGGCCAGGGCACACACTGCCCAGGCCAGGCCACCTTTTCCTTTCTGAGGTGACAACCCTTCTCTTGCAGACCCTTGGCTAAAATGTCTTGACTTTGGCCTCCAGGCCTGGCCGGCCTATACTGTGAGTGAATGAATTTAAAGCTGACAGCTTCTCTCCCTCCTGGAATTATGAAATAAGTTACTTCTTTTTGAAGATGGTTTGGTTTTTCACTGTGGAAGTCATTCATTGCATACTTCTTCAAACATTCCTTTTTTTCCTGAACTGTTGGCCTTTTCAGTACAGCTGATCTCTCTAGCAGCAAATTCTGCCAGCTCTTCCTCACTGGTACAGTGGGAGAAGATTGACCAAGAAACCCGGTCCAGGAGCCGGACTGACCTCTGCATCCTGATCCCCTCGTCCCTCTTCAAAGGCCTCACGAATTTTCTCTTTTTAAAAATTAGAAGTTTCCGTTGAATTCGGCAAATAATAATACATTAAAGTCAACTTTCAGTTCCCTTAGTGTGTTGCTAGTGTATAGCATGGCAATGTACAAGTTCTCTAGCTGCCACACCTCTCAACTTCCGTCCTGTGAGTATAGTGCTGAGTATTCCTGCCTGTCACTCTGACCGGGAGGTTACATGTAAGCTTCCCTCTTTCTTTTCTTCTTGAGAACATTTCCACCCTCATTTCTGAACTGTCTCCTCCTTTTGGCTTTCAGTAGAAGTCCAAACACCAGAATACCCAGATAGAACGTTCCGGATTAAAGAAAGTGGGACATAGCAAAAACTCAAATCGCACGGCCAAAGGCCTGATGGGAAGTAGCGTGGCTTTACTGCCCAATGAACCCATGTCCTCCTGCGGCCTTAAGAATGGAGTGGGGCCTGCAGCAGTTGATTCTACACCTGAGTACTGGGCTCCAGCTTGGAACCTGCTTAGGCCACAGATAAAAGTACACACTATGACTTTCTTCCAACTGGTGTCTGGGGACGATGCTCCTCAGGGATACGAACATCGGGGATGGGAAAGGATTACAAGAAGGACATTCCCACTACATTGCAATCTGCTTCCCCGTGTGCTGTGTTCTCCCCTGGGTGAAGCAGCGGTTCCACAGGGCAGAATAAAATGTACTGCTCCAGCTCCTCCGCCATGAAGACCATGTAAGGCAAATGCTCTGCTGCTTCTCTTCTGCCCCAAGACAACCCCCCACATATACATGCACACAGCACACACACACCACACACATGTATGCACCTACACCACACATGCATACACATCCCAAATACGTATGCACATATGCCTCACATACATGTGTGCATGCACACACACTCATGCATACACACTGCACACTCACACACACACACACACACACTCCAGCAACCCTCGGACTAAGAAAATGAGGACAGAGAATGCCTCTACGTGCAAAGCAGTTTCTACATCATTAGAGGTGGGTCAGGGATAAGGGAAGTTAGAAATAGAGGAAGGTGGGGCCACTCAGAGGTGGGGAATCAGAGGTGACTCTCCTGGGGCTTCTTGGTAACCTGGGGCCTCCTGTCTCCCTTCATATTTGAAATGTCACCAATCTAACTCTAGTAGGTAGATGATGATTATTATGTGCTTGGGATGCACATAACAATCACCATCTGGAATGCTTAGAAAATACAGATGCCCAGGCCCTGCCCCTGGGAATTCTGGCTCCTTGGTGGATTATCGGAGACCCTGATGCAGGTGGGCTACCCTTCCAGAAAGACTGGCGCGGGGCCTCAAGGAGGCTGGACGTAAGAAGTGTGCCTACCTAATGAGTTTCCTGAGTAGTGGGTTCTCTAAACATCAGTAGCATTCCTACTGAAGTGTGTTGCTCGGGGGCCTAGCTGCCCTGTTACACGGAGGCTCTGACTTGCTGGGTTGAGCCAGGATGTGGTGCAGCCCACAGGAAGGGCAGGCAGGCAGCCAGTGGGAAGGGATGGTGGATCTGGACGAGGGGAGCCAGGCGTGAAAGTCAGGGCAGCCGGGAGGGGTTTCCGCTGGGCTGGACAGCTCTGACTCTGCCAACCCGGATAAGGCAGGTGCCAGACCCAATTCTTGCTCTCTCTGTGGCTCCAGAGAGGGGGTGGAGCTGTTGGGTCTATCTGTGCCAGCCAGGGGCAGAAATCAATGCATTGAGCTGGTCGCTGGGATCCAGAGAGGAAGGGATGGGAAGATCCAACCCATCTCCAATCCGGGACCCTGCCTCGGGAGAAAGTCGGAGCTGGGTCTTTAGGAACCACATACTTCAGTTTGTCAGCCTCAAAGGAGCCCCCATGAAGAGCTGGGGCAGGCCTTGCTTGCTCCCTGCAAAGGTGAGGCCTCACAAGCACCCACCTCCCTCCATACACACAAACACGTGCACACATGCACACACACACACACACATACATGTGTGCACACACGCGTACACATGCACACACTCCCACACACATGCACACACTCCCACTGGGCTCCGGACCTCACCCTCCTCAGAAGAGCACTCTTCTGCACTAGCCCAAATGACACTGCAACTTAGCTCTCTGCCTCAGTTTCCCTACAGTCACAGTGTGCTGCCAGGTCTGCTGCATGTCTCCTTGGAACTCTGGAAAAGGAAAAATTATAGTTGGAAATTAGACAGAAGCTGGTAAAAGAAGCCTTGCAAGCAGATGAACCTAAGACCTGAAGCCACTTAGGGAAGGCGAGTTAAAGGAAGGAAGTGGTGGGGCAGACAGGTGCCCAGCCTCAGCAGCTCCAACCCCACGCCCTGGCTGGAGCTCAGGGCTAGAAGGCGGCCAGCCCTGCTCTGGGCAGGGGTCCTCCCCATGCAGTGGCTCTATGCCAAGCCCTGCCATCTTGGTTCACCTTGACCCTGTGTCTGTGTGGCAGGATAGTCACAGTCCCCCACAGAGCTTTCCTACAGGCCCACCACCCTCCCCTGGGCATGCCAGGAACTTCCTTCAACAAAGAGCATGGAAATGGTACTAGTTGCCCCCATGGGCCCCTATTAGAGATCCTTGCCCTCCTCTCTGGAGGGCTGGCCCACCCCAAAATGGGAGCGGGGGAGGGGTAGGAGCTGAGGCGCCTCTTCCCTGTCCTCTTCCAGGCCTTCCTGTGCAGCTGGCTCATCATGGCGCTCCAGCCACGAAGCTGCCAAGTGTGCTCTGTGCCAGGGTGGAGGCTGCGCCTGGGGACTTGGGGAGAGGGCTGGGGACCCTTGGGGCCATTGGCTGCCAATGGTCCTGGAGCCCCCTTGCATGACCTTCAGAGAGCCTAGTCCTGCTGGGTGGTAAGGAGGGATGGGGAGGAGGGTGCCGGATCTGTTCCCCTCAGGGGCCCACGGGTAGCACAATAGCCCCTGGGGCTGCCACGCTCTGGCTTAAGTGGTTGCCTGGGCGACAGCTGGGGCCGGTTTCCACCAATCCATGGCAGAGGCTGGGTTGGGGGAGGGAGGCCAGGCAGGAAGGGGGGCCCTGTCCCCTTATGCTGGGTCCTATATAAGGAGGAGGGATGTGAGCAGAGTGGTCTGGGCTTTGCCGTCCCTCCAGTGGACTTGAAGGTGGGGCACAAAGATGCTTAGGATAGGCTCCTCCAGGCCTGGGTCCTGGAGCAGCTTCTGGGTCATCCTGACCTTGGTGGGCCTGGCCTCTCGCGCAGGTGAGTGAGCAGTGGGCGGGGTGAGGGTGCGGGGCAGGGTGGAGGGGCAGGACCCTCCAGGCCTAGCTGCGCATGGCCGGCCGGGAGGGGGCGGTGTCCAGCCAGCCACGGAGAGCAGAGAGTGGATTTGACAGCTCCGTGGACACGTCTCCCTGAAGGGAGAAAGGCAGATTGCCTCGGAGGGGAAGAGGGGCTGGGCAGGCAGGCAAGGGTCTTAACGACAAGAAGACCCTCCATTGTGCATTGTCTCAGGCAGTTGGGCCCAGGCAGAGGCTGAAGGGGGACGCCATCAGCATTCAGGTCCTTCAGAGTAACAGCTGGGGGAGGCGGGGCTGGGAAATTGACCACCCGCTTCTCTCTCACCCTCCGGTTCCCCCTGGGTGTCTCTGTCTTACACTCAGATGCTCTGCTCTGGTGCGAGCCTTCTCTCCTAGAGTCCACACGCACCACGGGCCTGTGTGTGTGCATGTGTGTGTGGCTGTGCGTGGCTGGTGCCCATCCGCTGCCGCCAGACACCCTCCCTGCCTCCTTCTGCAAGGCTCCTCGCTCAGCTCCCAGCTTAGGAAAGCTGTGGACAGTGTTTTCTGTAACTGAGGGCACGACCCATCTGACCGTCATGGCGTCTCTGGAAGCGTGAGAGAAAGGCCCAGCCTGGTGGACAGGGAAGGGGGATGCCGCCCTTCACACTCAGTCACCAGGGAGTCCCATTCCAGCTCCAGCTCGCCCCCTGTACTTTCTCCGGTTCCCCACAGGCCACCTCCTAAAGTGGATACAGAGATCACAGATAGGACTCAAGAGGGCAGGGCTGAGCCTGGAGAACAGCTTCCCTTCCAGGCCCGCAGCCTGGTCTCAGGCGCCACCTCCTCCCGCTCACTGCTCCGGCCGCCCCAGCCTTCTCTCCGCTCCCAGCACACCAAGCCCAGCCCCTCCACGGGCCTTTTCAGGGCTGGTTCTCTGCCTTGACACTCACTCGTTCCTGGCCGGCTCCTTTAAACTAGAGTGCTTATTGGTGTACTCGTCTGTCTAATACGCTAATTTGTGCTCTTATGAGTGTAAGGACGTGGCTTGTTTTGACCACTGCCATGTTGCAAGCTCTTAGAAGAGTGCCTGGCACATAGCAGGTGCTCAGCAAGTATTTGTTAGTGAATGCACCATTTCGGACAACTCCTCTGAGGGGTTAGGTGGACAATTCTCCCAGAGATGAGAAGAGTGGGGACCAAGAGTTTCTTCAACCCTTGCCTGGGAATCTGGTATCATGGAACCCACAGGCATGTTGTCCTGGACCTGGTTCATGACCCTTCCCTGCCTGAATCCACCCCTTTTCCAGCAGCATCCTTTCAGGGTCTGCATGGGCACAGCCTTCCCACCAGGATGCACGTGTGTGTGGCACACACGTGCATCCATGCACCTCATGGGCACAAACAGATGTGCACACACAGCCTCCCTAAACCCACCTGCCCTCTGCCCACACCTGTGCACGCTTGTCTCCCGCTGGTCACTCCACACCCCTAGATTGAGGCCTCTCTCAGGGCCCGGGTGACCCCAAAAATATTAGAACAAATTGAATCAAAATACATGCCCATTATTAAAAACTAAAATCTTGCTACAAGCAATTTCTACTCCTCATGGGCAACCACTCGTAAGGTTTTATTTATTTTAATTTTTAATTTTACAATAATTTTAGATCAACAGAAGAGTTGCAAAGATTCCACAGAAAGTTATTGTATATCCTTTAGCCAGCTTCCCCTAATGTAAGATCTTACATAACCATACTACACTTACCAAGCCTAAGAAATGGGCATTGGTACTATTAAGTAAGATTCATAGGAGACCATTGATTTGGGCTGAGCTCCTGCACTAGGCCTCCTCTTGTAACAAGCAGCTGAGTAACGCACTCTTGTAACAAGGCAGCCAGCTACTCAAACCATGTTCAGATAAACAGACCAAACCAAAATGGAGTCACTCACGCTAAAGTTCCATGTCAGCAAGCTGAAACTAAGCTTATTATCTCTCTTTCTCCTTCTGAGAAGTCAGGAGAATAAGAGATAATAACCAAATTCCCAAACAATCCAGTTTCAGTCGGCATGCTAATGAAGTTCCCTCTTCAATCTTTAATCCTTACAGAAAAGTAACCTGAAGTAACCTAATGTCAACCAACCAGCTATTTTCCTATTGTTCAATTTCCTTGTTCCCACCTTACAAGGAAAGTAACTTTGAAAAAATCAATTTGCTTTTTGGTTCTTTCTGCTTTCTTCGGTCCTTCTGTCTATAAAATCAACCATCTCTGCTCAGCTCATCAGAATGCTCATTCTATCTTACAGAATGAACCATCGCCCAAGTCTGCAAATAAAGCCAATTAAGATCTTTAAACTACAGTTGTCGTAAATTTGTCTTTGACAGTAGAATACTAACTAAACTGTAGACTTTATTCAGATTTCACATTTTCCCATTAAACCCCTTTTTCTGTTTCAGAAGTCAGCACAGGATACCACGTCGCATTAGTTCTCATGTCTCCTTAGTTCCCTACAATCTGTGGCGGTTTCTGTCTTTTCTTGTTTTTCATAACTTTGACACTTTTGAGAGGACTCGTCAGGTGTTTTGTAGATTGTCCCTCAGTTTGGGTTTGTCTTGATATTATTTCATGATTGGACTAAGGTTGGGAGGAAGAATACCACAGAGGTGAAGTGCATTATACCAGGAGGTACATGATATCAACGTGACTAATCACCGCTGATGTTAACCTTGATCACTTGGTTAAGGCTCAGCTTTGTTTAAAAACTATTTTTTAATGTCTTTCTTACGAATGCATTCTTAGTCCATTATCCTCTTCAGTTTAGACACAGTATTTAATTTAAGTTAGTATCCTCTGTTTTAAGCACAGGTTCTGACATATTGTAAATGCCTAAATGATAACAAGTAAAAGGTGGCCTGGTGAAAAAAATAAGGGGGGGTGGTGGGAAAGGGAAAGGAAACAGGTTAAAGACCAACCTGTGCAAATGCACTTAGATCAGACAGACCAGTGCTTCTCAAACTTTAATATACATACGAATCACCTGGGGATATTACAAAATGCAGATCCAGTAGGTCTGAGGTGGGGCCTGAAATGTGCATTTCTAATGAGCTCCTAGATTATGTCACTTAAACAATTCTACATCCATGTTACTACTAAGCAAACTAAGGCTCAAAAGGGTCCAATACATTTCCCAAGGTCTAGTAAATGAGAGAGAATGTAGTTCTGTCTAGCTAATGTTCATTAATAAACCTAAAAATCTTTCCTCACACTTATGGACCTACATCCCACATTCAACTTCTTAACAGCTCTCCCCTCTTCCCAAAAGGACAAGGCTTTCTTCATACCCAGTTCGTTCCACATCAGAAAGTGTCTTATTTGAGACCTTCTAGAAAAGGAGTTCTTGAAACAACCAACTCCATCAGCGTACTCCTCCCGGCACCCCCCACCCCCTAACCCCATTTGGTCTGTTGGTTTATTATTATTTTTTTCTTTCTTTTTTTGTTTTTTCTAGTTTGGTCTGTTGATTTCTTTTCTTGGTGTTCCATGACACAACAAACCTACTGAATTAGAATCGGTGGTGGAATTGGGGAGGGCAAGGCGGTGGAGAATCTGATGATTACCAAAGTTCAGCACTACTGCCTTAGCGTTAAGCTCAGGCTTGCTATAGTAAATTAAGGGATCCTGGGTCGAGGGCTTTTCTTTGTTCAGTCAGAGGTGTCTTGGTATCTGCCTGCCTTAGTGTGCTCCACACATAGAAAGGAGTCAAACATTGTGGTT
>NW_007742520.1:21109-21458 GCF_000696425.1 Galeopterus variegatus
ACGGCGGGCTCAAGAGAAGTTGGTCCACAGAGAGCGAAGGCTCCACGTGCCTCTCCCCGGGTTCGCAAATCCGTGTGAAAAACCAGTAAAACTCGATTGTAGACTCACGGCCTCTGTTTCTCTACATACTAAATTGTGACAGTAAGGGGACCCGGCGCGTTGGTGGTGTAGTGGTGAACATAGCCGCCTTCCAAGCAGTTGACCCGGTTTCGATTCCTGGCCAATGCAGGCTTTATTTTGTCGTGAAATGTTTCCCACGGTGCCCAAACCAGCTGTAACTAGACTGCACTTTCTCTCCCCGTTTTGTAATTTAGTCCCCAGCCCCGCCAAATTTTGTCGGGATAAAATT
>NW_007742521.1:0-250 GCF_000696425.1 Galeopterus variegatus
AAGTAGCCCCTGTAAGAAGGGGCTACTCTGGCATGTATGGCAGAGAGAACAAGAGAGGTCACAGCACTGACTTCTCAGAAACTCCTCCATTTTCCCTTTCCTTAGTGGCCCCTAAGGTACTGTTCAGAGCCCAGATTCCTCCTTAGGGATACAGGGAGCACAGTTTTAAAACTCTAAAACTAGAGAAATAAGATTCTTCTTGGCTTTGACATTCTATGACTCACATAAAAGAAATGACCTTGTGCCCTAA
>NW_007742521.1:2601-6669 GCF_000696425.1 Galeopterus variegatus
CTTCGTTAAAGCATGTTTTACATATGATATGCATCAACTAATTCAAGTGTACAATTTAATCATTTTTAGCAAATTTACCAAGTGTCTTACTACCAGCATAAATTAGTTCAAGAACATTGTCATTAATCCAATTAGATCTGGCTTGAGATGATCATCTCTGTATATAAATATATAGATATAGACATAGATGTCTATAGAAATATAGATACGTATATGAGGATACTTTTAAAAGTTTGTGAAAAAATAGAAATAAAAGGTAATAGAATCTTTACATGAAGTATCCTCATGTGTGTGTTTTTTGTGTGTGTGATTAGGATTCTTGGAAAATCTCAGATTCAAAAGATATAAGTTGCATGGAAATTAAACTCTGATTACATAGTCCAACATCCCACCATCTCCCTGTATGTACAAGCAGAGCCTACTGCCCTAGAAGAAGAGAGGGACAAAGTTGTCTCAGGTCTTGTTTATTCTTTCCAGGCATTTAAAATAATGTACATTTAATTAAGTTTGTTGAGCTTCACCACTGTCAGGCCCAAAAGAGAACTCAAAGGCAAATCAGGCACAGTTCCTAAGCTCAAGGAGCAACCAGTTTAAAAAAGTGGTTTTATATACACAATGGAGACATGAAATATAACAGAAAATACTAGGAGTCCAAAGATGGGAAGAGAAATTGCTGATAAGTTCACTTACAGCTGAGAGAACCAGGGGTTACTTCTGGAGGAAGAGTAAGAACTGGGCCAAATTTTATCTTATTCTGTCATCTACTGATGTAGTTTGTTAATCTGCAGTCACTAAGCACCACTTTGAAATTGGCATCTGTGCTTGAATTAGGCCTGGTCCCTGTCCTCACAGAATGTACAAACATAATGACTTTATTTCAGCAGCTCACCACATATCCTGAATAATTCTATTATGAATTCTAGTAGGGCAGTATTTTGGTTTGTTCTTGCATTTCTCTTCCCTATTGGACTGTGAGCTCATAAAGATAAGGGCTATTTCTTAAACACATCTATATCCTTAGTTCTAAGTATTTCCTATCTCATAATATGTGATTAATAAATATTGTTTAATAAATAATTTGTTCATTTATTTTTTCCCTACTATATCAACTGGTGGGTTTTTGGGAAGAGGGAGGTAAAGGGGAGAAGGCAAATTATTTTGCTATTATCAAACCGATTGGGTTTTATTGTGTTTGTATTGAGGAGGAAACAGAGGACTTAAATCAAGAGAGTCAGTGAAACAATCTGTGTTGGAAGGGTCTTCTGGCACCAGAGATTGACTTCTAGAATTGTGGTGCAAGAAACACAGCATACTCTCTCCCCAGCAAAATAACCATTTAACTGCTAAACATTACTTTTAAAAAACTACCATTTAAAGTCTCTGAAAATTATCCCAAGGACATACAGCAAATGGAGGTAGATTTATTCAAGAACATCCACTAAACTGTGGTAAACACAATGATAGTCTGTGGCATTTGAGCCACAACCTGCTCAAATTCCCACAATCCAACTCAGTGTGATGGAAGCTCTAGTCCAAGAGTGTGCCATCAAGATGATGACTCACTCTCTACCTACGTCCCAGTCTAGAGCTACGATTTCACTTTGAGTGTGGATAGCCACCAGAACCTGTCATTTCCCATGCTGTATATTGGAGAAGCTCTATTCTGGGTAGTGCTGTTGAAAGAAAAAGTCCCCCTTCCTCCACTGAGACCTCACTCATGGTATGAAAGCTCTACTCTAGGCATGATAGTACAAGAATAGTGGACACCAAATGCCCTCACCCCAATGCACTTGTTGGACAGATGTTTCAGGTCAAGACAGGAAAGCCAAAAAGATGAGGGGCTACTGTCCCTACCCAGAGCTTGACTCATAGAGCAGGAGTAACACTCTGAGAGAAGTGGGCTACTGTCTCTGCCCCTACCTCCAGTGCAGGAGCACAAAGGATCTGTTTAGGGGGAGAGGCAGGCAATTAGAACAAATAACTCTACAACACTGTATAAGGGGACTGATTTTATTTGGGACAGATTGTGGGGGATGTTCCTATCAAAAAGTAAAGTCAAACACAACAGGGACTTGGTGGCAAGAAATTAAAAGAAGGCTTGTAGCTCTATGAGACTTACAGAAATAAGAAAAACAACAGACCAGCTAGAAGGTTTGTATGTCCCCCCAAAACTCATTGAAGCTTGAATTGTGTCCCACAAGTTTTATACATTAGAAACTTAGCCCCCACTGTTACTGTTAAGAGGGTGGAAATCCTATTAAGGAAATTGAAAGGTGGGGCCTTGAAGAGGTGATTGGGTTGTAGAGCCACACTATAGTGAACTGATTAAAAATGGTGGTCATGGGTGTGGTTTGCAGGGCTTTAAAAGGCCCTCTTGCTCTCTTGCTTTGCTCTTCTCTCTCTGCTTCCACCACCTTGCAAGGTGAGACCCCTGGCTCACTGTTGCCACTACCAGATGGACTTTGGACTTCCAGGCCTGAGAAACTGTAAGCAATAAATTTTGTATTCTTTATTAATCACCCAGTTCCAGGTATTCTGTTATACACAACAGAAATGAACTAATACAAGTTTAGAAAAAAGAACCAGAGGGAGAAGACATCTAAGAACTCTTCAGGGATCAGAGTGACCTCAAAGACTAGCAATACCTTGGCCCAGCAAAAGGACTCTAATTTAATTAGATTAGACTGTGCAATGATTTTTGCTTTAGGGAAAATAGAGCAATCTGTGAACAATTAGTGCAAAGTAACAGCTGAATTTGATGTCAATAGAGGCAGACCAGCCTAGGTGCTCAGGAATATTCTGCATTTGTCCAAGGCAGCTCCACCTGAGGAGTAACATCAAAGCTGAATATTGTGGGGGAAACAGACTTCAATTAACTTGTCCATTCATCACTAAATAAATAAACAAGCAAATAAGAACAAGCCCTGGAGGAAGGAAGGAATCTGTATCAAGTTTCCATAATATTTTACCTAAATTGTTCAGTTTTCAACAAAAATTCATAAGACATGTAAAGAAACAGGAAATTGTGACCCATACATGAGAACAACACAATAAAAATAGCAGACAATAGAAATGGACTGTGAAGGAGCCCAAATGTTGAACTTAGCACACAAGAATTTATAGCAGTTGTTATAAATGCATTTAAAGAATTAATGGAAGCTATGTCTAAAACAGTAAAGGAAGCCATGATGACAATGTTTCATCAAATAAGAGAATATCAATAAAAAATGGAAATTATTTTAAAAACAGTAACAGAAGTTCTGGAGATGAAAAGTACAGTAACTAAAATGACAAATTCACTAGAGTGTTTCAATAGCAGATTTGATCTGGCAGAAGAAAGAATCAGGGAACTCAAAAATAGATTAATAAAGATTATGCAATCTGAAAAATAAAAAAAAGAATGAAGAAAATGCACAAACCTCAGAGAAATGTGGGACACCAGTAAGTGCACCAACATGTACATAATCAGAGTGGCAGAAAGAGAGGAGAGAGAGAAGGGTAGAAAACATATATAAAGAAATAATGCACCCACAACCAGGCACACCGCCAGTGCCATGAGGCCCACCCAAGGTCCTGAAATATGGAGCTGGGGACTGGACCCCCTCCCACAATCAGGCACATCACCATTGCCAACACCTACTAGGTAAGGAACATGCCAAAAACATCACTTCCATATGGGTGGCCCACCCCAGCCACTGCAATAATCACAGCTGCTGCAAAAGCAGCTAGACTCCACAACCACCATGCAGATTGTCCACTAGCCACTGGAGTGCATTGACACAAGGAGAGTCACCAGCAGAGACCAAAGAAGGGGATGTCTCTCTCTACAAAGCCCATTCCAGAGTGACAGAAGCATCTGCTCTACAATAATATTGGGGAATCTGAACACACCTCCCAGCATTGGACAGATCATCTGAGTAACCATTACTTTTTCAGAAGGAGAGAAGAAATCTAGGGTAATTAGAGGGGGATAGGGGAAGGGAGAGGAGGATAGGGAGAGATCGGAAAGGGGGCATAAAGAATAAGTACGATTTGTAACAATATATATGCTAGTAATATTGATTTGAT
>NW_007742521.1:7669-9264 GCF_000696425.1 Galeopterus variegatus
GGGGCATAAAGAATAAGTACGATTTGTAACAATATATATGCTAGTAATATTGATTTGATCAAAATATGTCAATGTTGAACCCCCAAAATATGTATAATCAATCATGATTCAATAAAAATTTTTTAAAAAAGAAATAATGGATAAAAACTTCCCAAGTCTGATGAGAAATATCAATTATACATCTAACAAGTTTAATAAGCTTGAAGTAGAATAAACTCATAGAGATCGATACCCAAGCACATCAAAGTTAAAATGTTGAATGCTAAACACAAAGAGTATTCTGAAAGTAGCAAGAAGAAAATGACGTATCACACACAAGGGAATTTCAATAAGATTAATTGCTGACTTATCATCAGAAACAATAGAGGACTGAAGACAGTTAGATGATACACTCAAAGTGCTAAAAGAAAAAAATCTGTCAACTTCATTCTATGAAGCCAAGACTACCTTGATACCAAAAGCAAACAGAGATATCATAAGAAAAGAAAACCTATATATCAATATTGCTTATAAACATAGACACAAAAATCCTCAGCAAAATACTAGCAGGCCAAATCCAGCAACATGACAAAAAGATTATATACCATGACCAAATGGGCTTTATCCCATGAATGCAAGGTTGGTTTAACATTGAAAATCAGTCAATGTAACAACATTTTTGTACAATAAAGGACAGAAACCACAGTATCATCCTAATAGACACAGAAAAATCATTTGAAAGAATCCAGCATCCTTTTATGATAAAAATACTCAATGAATGAAGAGTAGAAGGAAACTTTCTCAATATGATAAAGGGCATCTATAAAAAAACAAAAACAAACAAAGCTAACATTGTATTTAATGGTGAAAGACTGGATGCTTTATTCTAAGATTGGAAACAAGACAAGGAAATTTGTTCTTGCCTCTTCTATTTAACATCCAACTGAACAATTCCTAATAGCCCAGACTATCAGATAAGATGCAACCAACCTAAATGTCCATTGATGGATGATTGGATAAGGAAACTATGCTATATATACACTATGGAATACTACTCTGCCATAAAAAATAATGAAATATTCCCATTTGCAACAACATGCATGAACCTGGAGAACTTATGTTGAGTGAAATAAGGAAAGCACAGAGGGATAAATACCGCATGTGCTCACTCATATGTGGGAGCTAAGAGAGAAGGGAAGGAAGGAAAGAAAGACCACAGTGGTGCCATGGTCTTGCAGAGGGAGGGAANCAAGGTACCCAGTATAACCAAAACAATCTTGAAAAAGAACAAAGTTGGAGAGCTCACACTTCCTGATTTCAAAATTTACTACGAAGGTACATTAATGAAGACAGTGTTGTACTGGCACAAGTATAGACATATAGATCAATGGAACATAATTGAAAGTCCAGAAATAAACTCTTACATTTATGGTCAATTGATTTTTGACACAGGTGCCAAGACAATAAAACGGAGGAAAGAACAGTCTTTTGAAAAATAGTGCTGGGACATGTATAAGTTGGACTCTTTCTTCACAGCATTCACTAAAACTAACTCAGAATGGATCATAAACCTCAATGTAGGAGCCCAAACTATAAAACTCTTAGAAGAAAACATA
>NW_007742521.1:9293-11086 GCF_000696425.1 Galeopterus variegatus
AATACATAGGAATGAATTTAACAAAATAAAGCCTTATATATTTAAATCTACAAAACAGTGTTGAAAGACATTAAAGAAGATCCAAATAAATGGAGAAACATTCCATATTCATGCATCAGAAGACTTAATATTAATAGACTTAATAACATGGCAATACTCTCCAAATTGATCTACAGATTCAATGCAATAACTATCAAAATCTCAGCTAGGTTTTTTGAAGAAAATGACAAGGTAATCCTAAAATTCATATGGAAATGCAAGGTACCCAGTATAACCAAAACAATCTTGAAAAAGAACAAAGTTGGAGAGCTCACACTTCCTGATTTCAAAATTTACTACGAAGGTACATTAATGAAGACAGTGTTGTACTGGCACAAGTATAGACATATAGATCAATGGAACATAATTGAAAGTCCAGAAATAAACTCTTACATTTATGGTCAATTGATTTTTGACACAGGTGCCAAGACAATAAAANCAAGGTACCCAGTATAACCAAAACAATCTTGAAAAAGAACAAAGTTGGAGAGCTCACACTTTCTGATTTCAAAATTTACTACGAAGGTATGTTAATGAAGACAGTGTTGTACTGGCACAAGTATAGACATATAGATCAATGGAACATAATTGAAAGTCCAGAAATAAACTCTTACATTTATGGTCAATTGATTTTTGACACAGGTGCCAAGACAATAAAATAGAGGAAAGAACAGTCTTTTCAAAAATAGTGCTGGGACATGTATAAATTGGACTCTTTCTTCACAGCATTCACTAAAACTAACTGAGAATGGATCATAAACCTCAATGTAGGAGCCCAAACTATAAAACTCTTAGAAGAAAACATAGGAGTAAATCTTGTGACGTTGAGTTACATAATGGTTTCTCACATACATGCTATGAACTAAATGTTTTGTATCCTCCCAGAATCTACATGTGGAAATCCTAATCCCCAATGTGATGCTAGTCAGAAGCGGGGTCTTTGGGTGGTAATTAGGTCATAAGGGTAGAGCTCTCATGAATGGTATTAGTGCCCTTATAAAAAGACGCTAGAGAGCTTGCTCTCTGTCTATGCTGTCTGCCATGTGAGGATACAAGAAAAAGACAGCCACCTGTAAACCACGAAGAGGGCCCTCACCAGACACTGGATCTGCCAGCATCTTAATCTCAGACTTTCAATCTCCAGAACTGTGAGAAATACATTTCTGTTGTTTAAGCCACCCAGTCTTTGGTATTTTTGCTATAGCAGCCTCAAGTGACTAATACAATATGAGACCAGAAGCAGAGGCAAAAAAAAAAAAAAGAAAATATTGGACTTGATCAAAATTAAAAACTTTTGTGCTGTAATTGACACCATCAAGAAAGTGAAGAGTGGTTATTAGAGGCTGAGGGAGTGGGGGGTGGTCAGGAAAGGTGAGATATTGGTCAAAGGGTGTAAAGTTTCAGTTAACTAGAAGAATAAGTTCTGATGATNGATATTGGTCAAAGAGTGTAAAGTTTCAGTTAACTAGAAGAATAAGTTCTGATGAGCTTATTAGTATAGCATGGTGACTATAGTTAATAATAATGTATCATATATTTTTAAATTGCTAAAAGTGGATATTAAATGTTCTTAATACAAAGAAATGATAAGCATGTGATGTAATTGGGTATGTTAATCAGCCTGATTTGATCATTCCACAATGTATACATGTATTGAAACATCACATTATACCCCATAAATATACATAATTTTTATTTGCCAATTAAAAATAAAATAAAATTTCAAAAATAATGTAAGAAAAACTTTAAAGAGA
>NW_007742521.1:11853-14069 GCF_000696425.1 Galeopterus variegatus
AAGAATTCCTATAACTAAATACTAAAAAGATGAAAAACACACAAAAAACCAATTTAAGAATGGGTAAAGGATATGAACAAACATTGCTCCAAAAAAATATATAGATGGCCAATAAACACATAAAAAGATGATCAACATCATAATCATAAGGAGAAAAAAGAAGGGTCTATGGCAGTGACACAGAGGTTAGATTGGATGAGAAGAGATTAGTGACAGAATTCTGATTCCTTCGGTAAACACTCATGTACCTGACATCATACTACCTCTATGGATGGAGTGGTGTATAAAACAGACACGGTCCTTATCCTCAAGGAACTTAATAATCTCCAGAAGAAAGATACTGAATAAGTAATCAGAAGAGTGATTAGTGTTTTAAAGGAAAAACAATATATTATAGAAGCATGTAAAAGAGATTCTCGAACTAGTCTGGGGAAGAGTGTACAAGTGAAGAATTCCACGAAAAGGGGATGTTTAAATTGGATTTTGAAAGAATAGGAAGTAGTAGGCAAAGGGCCATAGAGGAATAATATTTCAGGTAGACGGGCCAAGTTAGGGAGAAAACCCATGGCTCACAGAAAGAGCTGTAAGATGGCCATTGTGGGTAGAGCATAGACAGCAAAGGAACAGGGATATGACAGAAGTTGAAGAAGTTGGCAGAGGCCTGATTATCCACGATTTTACAGACCATCTCAAGAATTTGCTATTTCATCTGAAACTACTGAGTGGGTGTTCAATGGGTTATTTTCATGGATACCGAAATAACTAAATAATGTGGCAGCAGTAGAGTGGAAAACACAATTATGGACCAAAGTCCTTCATAATTTAAAGAAGTGTCCAAGAAGTTAACAAAGGACAGAAACAAGCAGTGGCAAGGGGTTGTATAGACTGATAGCATAAAACTCAAAACATGTTTTTTTTACATGATGCCGTTTTATAAAAGGGAGGTGAAAGAATGGTCTCAAAGTAGCAATTTTCCAACCTAGCTGAAGTAGTGTTCAGTGGAGAGGTTACTCTGTCTTTGGTCAGGCACCATAGGACCAGTGAAGAGGTGAGGAGGACACATGGTTAGTAGGAGGCTGGGACTTTCTGGTAGCCACCGTAATGCCGAGGTGGCTGTGTGAGCAGGATAGACAGCCTGCAGATCTAGTCACCTCGCATCTTGTACCTAAAGAAGCTGTTGTAGTTTCCTGGGACATGCTGATAGTCTGCACTGGGGCTATGGCAGTGGAGATAAGAAAGGTACAGATTCTAAGGATATCAAGTTGTATCTGATCATACCTGGAGACAGTATGTGAGGAGTAACTAAAAAGGAAGAGTTAAACAGGACAGGTTTCTGGCTTGAGCACATAGAGAGACACTGAACTAGGAAACCCAGGGATAGAGCAGATATGTAGTCATATGAGTTGGCCTCTGCAGCTTCAGGTAAATCAAACATATACCTCCTTTTTCTAGCACAGGGAGAGCCCAGGGTCACAATTTCCAGCATGTTCTTTCCTGGGCCCTTCTTCACCCAGGTCTGAGGTTTGGAATGAGATGTGCCACTTTCATTAGCAGGGTAAACTGGAAGCCCCTCAAACTAGGTGCTAAGAGCATGTATCTGCCTCTAATTACTCTGGGCTCTTTTTGGAGGGAATAGCAAAAACTATGGCAAGAGAATGGATGGCCTGCTGGAAGGAAGCCAAAACCACTAAGTTTGTTTAATTTAGGGTATCTGATCAGGACAAGGTTTGGTGCAGATGGGGGCCCATAGAACTCTTCGGGTTAGGGGCTGATAATTGAGATTACTGACATCTAACAATTATTCAATTTAAAACTCAGCCAAAAATATGTACAATTTTTCCAGTACATATCATGGTCATGTGGCCAGCTGCAACTCCACAATGTTTTATTTCAAAGGTGAAGAAAGGGGAAGTAACAGAAAGAATAGAAGGGAACTAGCTTATTGTGAAGTATTATGCTGGTCAGAATGGTGCTGGCTCTCTCTAGCCTCTTTTCCGCGGTACTGCCTTCTGTTCCTTGGCTCTCCTTCCCACAAGATCATCAGTCCCCTTCCAACTCCTTTCTGAGATCCCGGCTTGGCCACACAAGTCCACACAAGGACTGTAGTAGAACCTACCAAGCTCCACATCTTAAATTCTTCCAGATTTCCTTATAACTGTCACTCTGTTCTTCTTTCTCCTTACCCCAGCTCTCTGAGTTTCTCTGCTTATACCATA
>NW_007742521.1:14371-17288 GCF_000696425.1 Galeopterus variegatus
GAAAGGGGAAGTAACAGAAAGAATAGAAGGGAACTAGCTTATTGTGAAGTATTATGCTGGTTAGAATGGTGCTGGCTCTCTCTAGCCTCTTTTCCGCGGTACTGCCTTCTGTTCCTTGGCTTTCCTTCCCACAAGATCATCAGTCCCCTTCCAACTCCTTTCTGAGATCCTGGCTTGGCCACACAAGTCCACACAAGGACTGTAGTAGAACCTACCAAGCTCCACATCTTAAATTCTTCCAGATTTCCTTATACCTGTCACTCTGTTCTTCTTTCTCCTTACCCCAGCTCTCTGAGTTTCTCTGCTTATACCATATTTTCTCCATCCTCTTCATGTTGGCTTCTTGATTCCACCCATTTTTTTTTTTTTTGGTGGGGGGAATTCTGATTACCCAGATTCTTAGTTTGGTTTGGATTCTGAAAATCTTTCAAGAAGAAAGGGCTGTTAGAATCTTCCCTCTGCCACCTAAGCATCCTTGCTGTGGCTTCAGGTAAAGGGCATCCTACCCTCACCCCATCTCTGACCTGAAAGCCAAAGGACTACTAAGCTATGTCAATCTCACGAGAAAGGATCAGAGTCCCAGTGTAGTTCTTATTGCACAGGGTCCTCATCGTAGAGTGCCATCTAACCTGACCCTTCCCCAGCAACCATTTCTTTTTTCCAAATTTTGTCCTTTGCCATACAATTCCATCTCACTCATCATGGAATTGAACTAGCCATTAGATAAAACTTTATATTTCATCCTTATGGACAAGACAGAGAAATGGGAATAGGGAGTACATCTTGTTTATTTCTAAATCTCTCATAGCGCATGCTACATAAAGAGTTACTAAAATAACCTGAACTAAATTGAATTGAATTGATTTGGAGGTAGGTAAAATCTTGGCTCACTTGGGTGACTTATGCTACTGGGGTTAGTAGTATAACACCCAGAGATTGATATAAAATCTATATAAAAATGTCAGTCTAGGGTGAAGTCCGTGGTAATATGCATGAGTCTCTGTTCTTGGTCTTGGGCCTTGTCCTGTTAAACAGTTGTATCCTAGACTTAAATTAATAATTAAAAAGTATATGCTTTAACATTTCTGAGTGAAATCACAATACAGCAGATAAGAGAACCTGAGAATCAGAATTATCTAAACAGGCAGGAATAAAGGACAAAAACCAACAAGTCGAAACTTATCAAGGTAAGTGTGAGGGCTCACAATTATAGTTTAAAAATCTGCTATGAGCTGATACGGTATTCTGGATCAAATCCTGAAACAGAAGAAGGACATTAGTGAAAAAACTGATGAAATCTGAATACAATTCTATATTTTAGTTAATAGTAAAATACCAGTGCTAATTTTTCTATCTTTTGACAAATCCTCCATGGCTGTGTATAATATTAACATTAGAGGAAACTGGGTGAAAGGTATATGAGAACTCCCTGTATTATTTTTTCAACTTTTCGATAAACCTAAAACTATTCCAAAATAACAGGTTTATTAAAAATAGCATATCAGAGAAATAAAAATAGCTTTATTTAAAGAACAACAACAAAAACCTACTACAGGGATGCCTGGCTGACAAAAGAAACTCATACAAATTTTGCCTGCATTTATAGACATCTAGCATCCAGAGCAAGAGAGGCAATAGTCCTGTTCTGTCATGAGATGCTTGGACCTCCTGGGGAGTTTTACATTCAGTTCTAGCATTTTAAGAAGAAAATTAACAACCCAGATCATGTCCAACGAAGAACAGAAAAGAAGGTAAAAAGTTTGAAACCATGAAATATGAAGTACTACCCACAAGCTAAAAGAACACTTGCATGCAAGGTGGGCCCAGAGGGTAGAGATAGAAAGAGAGGAAGTTTTCTTGTCATTGGGAAGGGACCCTGGCTGCCTCAAGAGGTATGAGAGCAGAGGCTGAAAAGTCAGATTTCTGAAATGTTAAGAGAAGATGCTGGTCTTTACAGCTTAGCTGATTGCCCATAGGAAATGACTAATATATTTGCTAAATTTGAATCAGACCCCTACAGTCTGTGCCAACTCTAGAGATTTTTGTGAAGTGTTAAGATCAGAGAGGCCAGCTTTTCTAGGTATTTCTATGACATTCTTATTACTATATGCAGGTGGTAAAGTTTTCCTCCTGATGCTCCTGGCTAACAAATAGCTCTGTCTGTGGGAGAGAAGGCGGCAGAAAGAAAGGCAGGATTTAACCTGACTTCTAGTCAGGAAGCTCAGCTGCCACCATCAGGGGCAGCCTGGAAATGTAAGGGTTAAGTGTCACAGTGATCATATTCCCTCCTGCCTGGTTCCTCACTTCCTTCAAGATAGAGTCCAAATTCCTCAGCTTCACATTCAAGATCCTCCTGATTTGGCCTCTACCTATCTCTTCTGCTTCCCCTGTCACCACCCCTCCTGCTCTTCTTGGGCTGACCCTGTGCTCTTGTCACATGGAACCATGTAACACTTTCAGGACACACCATAGCATCTCAGCCGCTTTACATATGTTTGATACTCAATGCAAAATGCCTCCTTCCTTAAGACTTCATTCCCCACTTTTGCCTACCCTCTGCTTACTACTTCTATTAAATCAGGTCTCTTGCCATCATTGCCATTATTAGTTTTTACAGCTGTGTGGCCCACTACATTGTGTAATTTTCAGTGCTAGGGTGTGCTTTATGTTAATTTTTCTGTCCCCAGTACCTGAAATAGAGCCTGAAAGGCAGAAGATGCTCATCAGATATTTGTAGCTTTAAAGAATGGCTTTGCAAGAATTCACTAAATGCCTATTTACATGTCTAGAATATTTCCCTGTTTGGGGCTAGTTTAGAGCTCCACTCTTAGAATTCACAAAGACTTGGCTTCAATTCTGCATGATGTAGACAAATTACTTGATCTCATTAAATGTCAGTTTTAAAAAATGCAAATGG
>NW_007742521.1:17562-30751 GCF_000696425.1 Galeopterus variegatus
GCCTTATTTCACTGTTGTATCCCCAGAGTATAGACAGTGCTAGTTACATGGCAGGCATTCAATGATAGTACTATCCGTATAACAGGAGTGCTGTGAGGATAAAGTGACATAATGTATATTAAGGTCATAGTATTAGGACTGCCATATGCTAAATACCAATAACTGTGAGACATTATTGTAAAATAAAGGGCAGATTAAGAGGCAACATTACAACAGGCTGATGTGTGAGTCAGGCAGAATAAAACAATTGAAACTTTATGAACATTTGAACCATAATTTATATTGGATCTGGAAAGAATGCTTTAAATCATCTGGTCTGACTTTCTGAGGACCATAGAGGGGGAGTGCTTTTCCCAAAGTCACAGAGCTAACCAGTGGCAGAAGCTAGACAATGTTATTCTCAAATAAATGGTTATCTGGTGATTCCCTAAAATACACTGCCAGACTATTTTCTTTGTTAGACACTTCCTTTTGGCAAGTACTCCTAAGTATGAGAATGGCTCTCCAGATCGAATTCTTTCAGCACATACACACACACACACACACACACACACACAGAGTTATGTGTCCATCTAATTAGTCTAATGACATCTGAAAATAACAGCATATTTTGCTGTGTCTGACAGTACAAGGGCTATGTGGTTTAAACACTAATATATGAATATTAAAATACCATATAGTGAGAAATTGGTAAATGGCTACCAAAAATGATTATGTTGTGCAATGGCAAATATAGTAATTATCCTGACTTAAGGATTACATGTTGCATACAAGTTTTGATATTTAATGATGTATCCCACAGATATGTACAATCAATTATGTTTCGATTAAAAATAAATAAATAAATAAATAAAATAAAGATGGTTATAATTAAATGTAAAAAAATGATACCATATTTTCCTGTTTGACAGAAAAAGGGCTATAAGATTTAAAAACTAACGTTTGTCAGTTAAAATCAACTTCCAGTTATGTCAGAATGAAAAGATGGGTAAATCCAGTCCCACCAAAGCAAATATAAAGCCGAACAAAATTGACACAAAATTGAAACAAACAGTGCTTTGGAAATTGACCAAAGGCATATGGCAATCTCAAAACTATTATGTGTGGAAAACTGCTAACCTTCAGGTAATAGGAAAGGGAATCTGTGACATTTTGGCCTGGGTCACTCCGTCTTCTCCCCGGCTTGGTGAATGCAGAGTTCAGTTAAGGGCAGTCTGAGAGGACTGGCAGCTTCTCTGCCACGGTGCAAGGGCTCGCTCTGTTTGGAGAGGTGGGCAGTGCTCATGCCCAGCAGCATTATTTGTGGAAATGCTCATCAAAGTGATGGTAGAATGAAGAGGGCTTGCTGTTACATAGTTGGGATAAGTGTATTCCTGCCTGAGGCTAAGTGCAGGCTCAGCAGAGACCAGAGAAGGCCCAAGCCAGCTATACACTCCTGACCAGTCCTGAAGCTGCACATATGCACATGTGAACATGAAGAGAAAAGTAAAAGCCAGGGCAGACATGAAAACTGCCCAAACTTTGAATATGCTCCATTACCCACACACAGATCCATCAGTAGAGGATGAGAGCCTTACTGGCTCAGGGTGGGTGAGTACGGCCTCAGCCCAATCATAGCTGATCATTAACTTACGCAAACAGAATCAATTTCCTGGGAATCCAGGCTTAAAATAGGAAATAAAAAACAAAACTGAATAAAACTCAAAAAAAAAAGAACACAAACAACCTAATTAAAAAATGGGCTAACAAGCTTAACACACACCTCATCAAAGAACATATACAGATGGCAAGTAAGCATATGAAAAGATGCTCCACATCACATGTTATTAGGGAAATGCGAATTAAAACGATGAGATGCCACTACACACCTATGGGAATGGCCAAAAACCAGATCACTGACAACACCAATTCCTGGTGAGGATGTGCAACAACAGGGACTCTCATGCTTTGCTTTTGGGAACGCAAAATGGTACAGCCACTTTGAAGACAGTCTGGTAGTTTCTTACAAAACTAAACATACTCTTATCCAGATCACTGACAACACCAATTCCTGGTGAGGATGTGCAACAACAGGGACTCTCATGCTTTGCTTTTGGGAACGTAAAATGGTACAGCCACTTTGAAGACAGTCTGGTAGTTTCTTACAAAACTAAACATACTCTTACCATATGATCAAGCAATTGTAGTCCTTGGTATTTACCCAAAGGAAATGAAAATTTATGTCCACAAGAAAACCCACACACGGATGTTTATAGCAGCTTTATCTATAACTGCCAAAACTTGGGAGCAATTAAGATGTCCTTCAGTAGGTGGATAAATAAACTGGGTTACATCCAGAAAGTGGCAGACAATGGAATATTATTCAGCACTAAAAAGAAATGAGCTATCAAACCATGAAAATATATGGAGGGAACTTAAATGCACATTAACAAGTGAAAGAAGCCAATCTGAAAAGGCTGTCCAAATTCCAACTATATGACATTCTGGAAAAGGGAAAACTACAGAGACACTAAAAGATTCAGTGGTTGCCAGGGGTTGAGGGGAGGAAGGGATTAATAGGCAGTGCACAGAAGACTTTTTAGGGCAGTGAAACTAATCTGTATATACTAAAATGGTGGATGCATGGCCTTATAAAATTGCCTAAAACCACAGAATATACAACACCAAGAGTAAATCCTAATGTAAACTATGTACTCTGGGTAATAACGATGTGTCAGTGCAGGTTCATCAATGATAACAAATGTACCACTCTGGTGGGGGATGTTGATAATGAGGGAAGCTATGTGCACATGGCAGCAGAGAGTATATGGGAGATCTCTGTACCTTCCCCTAAATTTCGCTATGAGCCTAATACTGCTCTTTAAAAAAGTGTGTATTAAAAAAATACAAAAAACAGGGCCAGCTCCATGGCTCACTAGGGAGCGTGCGGCGCTGGTAGCGCCGAGGCCATGGGTTCAGATCCTATATAGGGATGGCCGGTGCGCTCCCTGGTTGAGTGCGGCACAGACAACACCGTGCCAGGGGTTGCGATCCCCTTACCGGTCAAATAATAATAATAATAATAATAATAATAATAATACAAAAAACAAAACAAGACAAAAAATCCCTACAAACACACTGAGTAGAGGCACTGGAGAAAGGTGCCAAGACAATTTATGGATAAAGATTCATCTTTATAAGTGGTACTGGAACAACTGGATATCGATATGCAAATAAATGAACTTAAGCCATTACCTCATGTCATTCACAAAAATTAACTCAAAGTGGATTGCAGACTTACATGTAAGTTAAATCTAAAAAAAAAGTTAGAAAAAACATAGGAGAAATTCTTATGGTCCTCAGTTAGGCCAAGATTTCTTAGATAAAACACCAAAAGCATGATTCATAAAAGAAAAAAAAACCTGATAAATTGGACTTCAAAATTAAAAACCTCTTTTCTTCAAAGGCATGGTTAAGACAGGCATAAATTGTAGGGAAATATTTGAAGTATTTATCTGACAAAGGGCTTGCATCTAGGATATATAAAGAACACTCAAAACTCAAATATAAGAACACAGATAACCCAATTTTTAAAAATGGTCAAAAGATTTGAACTGACACGTCAGAAAAGAATATTTATGAATGGCAAATAAGCAAATGAAAAGATGACCAACATAATTAGTCATTAAAGCAATACAAATTAAAACCGCAATGAGACACTACTGCACACTCACTAAAATAACTATAGTAAAAATATGGGTAATTCCAAGTGTTGACAAGCATCTGGAGAAACTGTAACCTTTCTATATTTCTAATAAGAATGTAAAATGGCACTACTACTTTGAAACACAGTTTCTGGGAAAAAAAAGTTTGAATATAAACTTACTATATGACCTAATGATTCCACTTCTAGAAACATAACCAAGATATATGTAATCAAATGTCCACTCAAAGATGAGTATGTGAATGTTCATAACAGCATTATTTTAATAGCTCCAAACTAAAACCAATCCAAATGTCCATGAACTGGAGGAGGGATAAACAAAATGGGGTATATCTTTTCAATGGGACACTATTCATCGCTAAAAATGAATGAGCTACTGATACACGCTGTAACATGGATGAACCTCAAAAATATAATGCTAAGTGAAAAATGCAAGATGCAAAAGATGACTACATATTGTATAATTCCATTTATATGACACATTCAGAAACAGCACATTTATAGCATCAGAAAGCACATCAGTAGTTACCTAGGACTGCTGGTGGAAGTGAGGATGAACAAGGGAACTTTCGTGGGGTGATGGAAATGTTCTAAAACTGGATTGTGGTGATTGTTGCGCAACTCTGTAAATTACTAAAAGGCATAGAATTGTGCCTTTAGAATCCGTGAATTTTATAGTATGTAAATTATACCTAAATAAAGCTATTAAGACAATGAGAAAAAAGAGATCTTTCCCATGATGCTTTATCTTAAATGTCAGATCATGGTTTTAATGCATGTTCAATAGAGTTTTGTTTGGTGGTGTTAGAAGGAGCTACTGGTGAGTAACAAAATAAAAAGCATTTTGGATAATAAAATTAGTACCAGTAGCAGTTATGGCCATGGTGATTAATAGTTCCAGCACTAAAAATTCAAAATCTTGCTTCCTGACTGCTCTCCCTAAGATCTGGATGTTGGCATGTTTAGCTTCCCACTTGTAATTATCCTCCCTCCAAATTGGAATAAGAATTAGCTAATTATAGTGGTGCCTTCAAATACAAGCCATATCAAACGCCCTAGTAACCGAGAATTGTCCTGTCTGCAGAAGTATGCCAGAAAGCCTGTGGTGTCTGCTTTGAGACCCAGAACAGGGGGATTAAGCCAACTCACAGAGCTTCCCCAATCTAGTTCAGCTGGCACAGGTACACCTTGCACTTCCATTAAATTTACTTTTTTAAGATGCTGCTTTGGATAAGGTGAAATCCTTTTTCTAAAATCTATTTGGGTCTTGGTGTATCCACCAAAGGGCCAGGACATGGTATTAGAAGCCAGGGGTTTAAATCTTGGCCCTGATACAAACTAGTCATGAGGATTTAGGGAAGTAATTTACCTTGTTAGCCTTAGATTATTTATCCCCCAAATTGGGACAATTCTGTCTACTCCATGAAACTATTGTGAGGAAAAAAATAGGTTAGTCTATATAAACTAACGGCCCCAAGTGTCTATGTGTCGAATCTGAATAAAGTATACAGCCAATATGACAATCGAGGCTTTCCAGAGTTTGTCCCTAATCTTCCTAATAGTCTATCCTAATCTTCCAGTACCCCTCCCCCAACATGAATTCCCTATTCCAATAAAACCAGACATCTATCCAGCTACCACCATGTAATGACTTTGGCTATTCCTGCTTTCTGGAGTATTTTATTCCCAACTCTGTATCCAGTAACCCTACCTATCTTGCAAGGCTCAGCTTAAAGCTTGTCTTTTCCATGATCTTTATTCTTATCACTAACTCTTTAAGAATTCATGAGGTCCTTAATTATATACTTTAAAAATATTATAGCTATTTGGAAGTATCTTCGTTTCCTCTCAGAATACATTTCTGGAAGTATAATAAGACTTGTATAAACTTGTTATATATCCCCACGATGCCTCTCATAGGGTCTGAAGTAGGACAGGAGTTTCAAATTATGTTCCTTTTTTTTTTTTTCTAACTGAGGAATTCCTCAAAGAATAATTTGAAAACCTCTATTCAAGGCCAATTTTCTCAATATATATGTTTGTTTTTTTCTAACAGAGGAATTCCTCAAAGAATAATTTGAAAACCTCTATTCAAGGCCAATTTTCTCAATATATATGTGAGAAAATTGTCCCGAGAAAGGAAATATAGCATTTAAGTTGTACAAGTAGTTTCATGTTATAAATGGAAGAAGAACTCAGGCTTCCTGTGGCAGAGACTTCTGGCTGTCCCTCAATACCAATACTCCTCCACGGCTATAGGATCACCAACTTTTAGCTGGAACATGGCCATTCAGAATAAAGACTTCATTTCATACCCTTTCTTTAGTTCAGTGTAAATATGAGTTCTATTAAATGACAGTGTGCCACATAACTGCTCTTCTCCTTTCTTTCCCACTCCCTTCATCCTGCTGCCTGGAACATGATGTGATGATCCATACTGGATCATGAGATTGAGGGCCACACCCCAGGGATGGCAGAGCAGAAAGGTAAAAGAACCTGACTCCCTGAGACTTTCAAGGAGCAGAGCCACAATATCAGCTACAGATTGCCCTCATCTAGACTTTTACATTGAAAAGAAATAAGCTTCTATCTTGTCTAAGTTGCTGTTATTTTAGATAACTGTTATATTGGACATCTGTTATTGGAAGCTTAACTGATCCTGTTATCCCTCTTATTAGCTTTCTGCTGCTCTCAACTCTTCACATTGTCTCCAGACATATATTAATTTATTCTTTCATTCATCCAATCATTTACTCAATAGCCATTCATTGTGTACCTACATTCTGCCTAGCAAAAATCTAGGAGGGCATTGGGGTGGACACAGAAGTGAAATGTACAGATCCTGCCCTTAAAAGTCATGAATATTGAATGAACTTCCCATTATTTTAAATCATATCACAATTTGTATGTCTGGCAAACATTCACCTCAGAATTTCTCTATCAGTCCCACCTCAAATAATCTCACCATCTCCAGTANCTTTTTTTTTTTTTCTAACTGAGGAATTCCTCAAAGAATAATTTGAAAACCTCTATTCAAGGCCAATTTTCTCAATATATATGTGAGAAAATTGTCCCGAGAAAGGAAATATAGCATTTAAGTTGTACAAGTAGTTTCATGTTATAAATGGAAGAAGAACTCAGGCTTCCTGTGGCAGAGACTTCTGGCTGTCCCTCAATACCAATACTCCTCCACGGCTATAGGATCACCAACTTTTAGCTGGAACATGGCCATTCAGAATAAAGACTTCATTTCATACCCTTTCTTTAGTTCAGTGTAAATATGAGTTCTATTAAATGACAGTGTGCCACATAACTGCTCTTCTCCTTTCTTTCCCACTCCCTTCATCCTGCTGCCTGGAACATGATGTGATGATCCATACTGGATCATGAGATTGAGGGCCACACCCCAGGGATGGCAGAGCAGAAAGGTAAAAGAACCTGACTCCCTGAGACTTTCAAGGAGCAGAGCCACAATATCAGCTACAGATTGCCCTCATCTAGACTTTTACATTGAAAAGAAATAAGCTTCTATCTTGTCTAAGTTGCTGTTATTTTAGATAACTGTTATATTGGACATCTGTTATTGGAAGCTTAACTGATCCTGTTATCCCTCTTATTAGCTTTCTGCTGCTCTCAACTCTTCACATTGTCTCCAGACATATATTAATTTATTCTTTCATTCATCCAATCATTTACTCAATAGCCATTCATTGTGTACCTACATTCTGCCTAGCAAAAATCTAGGAGGGCATTGGGGTGGACACAGGAGTGAAATGTACAGATCCTGCCCTTAAAAGTCATGAATATTGAATGAACTTCCCATTATTTTAAATCATATCACAATTTGTATGTCTGGCAAACATTCACCTCAGAATTTCTCTATCAGTCCCACCTCAAATAATCTCACCATCTCCAGTAATATATTGTTTATCAAACCGTGTATGCTTAATATGTTCTATTTGCCCTTCTACATCCACTCCCTTCCCTTCTCCACAATTTTCTTTGCCCTGAGAGACTGATCTGTACGGATTACATCAATGGACTCCCTTGCTCTCTGGCTTGGTTGGGTTGGGTTGGCCAATAGAGATACCTAGCAGGATACTGGAGGGAAGTAAGAGAATGAGGTCTAATTAATTTTTCTCAGCTCCCTCCCCGTGGGGTCATCTCAGGCTAACTATGTTCCTTAACTGAAGCTCATCATCCCTCTCAAGGTGGCCCTCTAAATGACCCCACTATCGGGTTCTGGTAACCATTCCCTTCCTTCACAACTTTTGTGCTGTTATTAGCCCCAAGAAACTTCCCTATATCTTGTGGTTTCCCCACACAATGCCCACACCCTATAAATAGCCCATTTATTACGCTCTCCTCAAATTATCCTAATTTGAGGCTGCCATTTGTTTCCTGCTGGCATGCTGACTGACACACCTTGAGTCCATTTTTCACTTCAAAGTAGATAGGAGCCAGATACAAATGGTACCCACCAGAAGCACTGTTGAGAAGAAGGGTGGAGTAGAGGAAGAATATTTAGCAAAATCTTAGTGCATAGAGAATCTCAGACCATAAGAATATCATCATGACTAGATTTGGCTGTCAAGTACGTGAGCCATACACAGGCTGTCTTTATTTCTTTTTAGGGGTATCCTGGATTTATCTTGGAAGTGGGACTCATTTCTATGTGGAACCCACAGTCACTAGACAGAGTCCATTTCTCTACCAAAACATATCAGAATTCAATATCATTATCTTACACCAAATCCACCAATACCTTCACTTGGAACCTTCAGAGACTGTACAATATGCCTATTTTAGGGACACAATCCATACTTCTTGAAGAGTAAAGCATAAAACCAAATTATCACCTGCTTGTTCTTTACTAGCAACTGAAGTATTGCTGACAACAAAGAGCAAAACCTATAAATCCAACTTCAGAATCTGATTTGGGTAGCGGGGAGGGAGAGGTTGAGAAAGAAAGTGCGGTAGACAAAATAATGCACGACCCAGCCCATGTTCAGTTTTAATCCCCAGATTAAGAAACCAGAACAAACAAACAAACAAAAACCAAAGGAAACCAAAGAAAGGAAACCAAAGAAAGGAAGCCAAAGCAAGCAGCCTATAGAAGCTGGAAAAGGCTGGGAANGAAAACCAAAGGAAACCAAAGAAAGGAAGCCAAAGCAAGCAGCCTATAGAAGCTGGAAAAGGCTGGGAAATGAATTCTTGTGCAAAGCCTCCAGAGGGAATGCAAATCTGCTGATACTTGTCTTTAGCCCAGTGAGACTCATTTGGGACTTCCAACCTCCAGAATTATAAGATAATCATTCTGAGTTGTTTTAAGCCACCAAAGTTTATGGTAATTTGCCATATCAGCAACAGGAATCTAATACAGAATGGAAGATTGTACTCTTCAGACCCTGAGCACTAAAGCTGGAGCAGGCAAGAAGGGCTGGGAACTGATGCACGGCAGAGACAGTACACACTGTGGTCAGAACAACCAAACTGCACACCACTTGTTAACCTGCACTGCAGGTGAGTTGGATTCATCTCAGAAGCTCATAGTCATAAAATGTTTTCATGCCTTTTGTAACATCTAATAGAATCCTCCTTTTCTCTCAGAGTTTTCAGGACTCACCAATACTTATATCTTGTTAGACAGTTTTATCAGCTTCATTCAGAAAGACAACCATCTGCCTCATATCTTATTCTGTGACTTACTGGTGCCCATAGTAGCAATGGATTACACAATAAAAACAGTATTTTAAAAAAATTATTATTAACTTAAAAATAATTATTTAATTATATTTTTACTTAATTAAATAATTATTAAAAATTACATAGCATGTAATCTACAAAGCACCAATATTCGTTATTTGCATTCTTTAAAAACACAAGTAGGGACTTAGTTGCTTGTCTCTAAATGGTCATTCCAAACCTGGCACAGTCCTTACCACGCTCTGGCCCAGCTGTTCCCGAAAGAAGTAATCCATGTTTCTCTTTTGCAGGCTGTCAAGGTAATGCTGAAAGCGAGTGTATGTATATGGGTAGCAGTAAGCAAACTGGTAAATATCTTCTTCTCGGTCAAAACAAAATGCAAAGGACATCACGTAAGTCTTCCTATGGTCTGGGCAGCGGTAGTAGTAAACATTTTTAGGTGGCAGCCTTTGCCTGAAAGATACAAACAAAGAAATTTTGGCACATCAGAGGTAATAAACTGGACTGAATGCCTAAAAACCTGTAACATCAAAACCCCTGGGTGGTGAGGGTGAAGGAAAGATAAAACAAACCACATAGGGTCAAAAGCAGACCTGAATCAGGCAGCATCTTTTTCAAAATCCAGCACTACCCTTTCTCAACTGTGGAAAATGCAAAGGTAAAGATGAACAAGTTTTATTTATTTGTTTATCCTTATTTTGAGCACCTACTATATGCCTAGGCATCACACTGAGGTCTTGATGTACAATAGTAAACAAGACAAGCAAGGTCTCTTGCCTCATGGAGTATATAGTCACATTCTAGTGGGGAAGCAGTCAGTAAAATATGAAAAATAAATAAACAAAATAGTTACAGACCCTAAAATGCCTTAAAGGGAAGTAAAGATTGTAATGTAGAGACATAAATGGGGGAGACATACTTTTCCCAGGAAAGTCAGGGTTTTTTTAATTACAAGACTATTTTGGAGCTTTTAAAATAAATTAATATGCATTGTGAATATTCAAGGAAGAGAAAAATATTCAACATTTCTCTGAATTATTACTATTATTTTTCTAAAGAGCATTCCATGAGATTAATTCTCCACAGAAGCACTTCAGGAAATATTGTTTTAAAATAAGCTGTGTGGGCAATTTTGCTAAGCCATCACNCATGCCTTTTGTAACATCTAATAGAATCCTCCTTTTCTCTCAGAGTTTTCAGGACTCACCAGTACTTATATCTTGTTAGACAGTTTTATCAGCTTCATTCAGAAAGACAACCATCTGTCTCATATCTTATTCTGTGACTTACTGGTGCCCATAGTAGCAATGGATTACACAATAAAAACAGTATTTTAAAAAAATTATTATTAACTTAAAAATAATTATTTAATTATATTTTTACTTAATTAAATAATTATTAAAAATTACATAGCATGTAATCTACAAAGCACCAATATTCGTTATTTGCATTCTTTAAAAACACAAGTAGGGACTTAGTTGCTTGTCTCTAAATGGTCATTCCAAACCTGGCACAGTCCTTACCACGCTCTGGCCCAGCTGTTCCCGAAAGAAGTAATCCATGTTTCTCTTTTGCAGGCTGTCAAGGTAATGCTGAAAGCGAGTGTATGTATATGGGTAGCAGTAAGCAAACTGGTAAATATCTTCTTCTCGGTCAAAACAAAATGCAAAGGACATCACGTAAGTCTTCCTATGGTCTGGGCAGCGGTAGTAGTAAACATTTTTAGGTGGCAGCCTTTGCCTGAAAGATACAAACAAAGAAATTTTGGCACATCAGAGGTAATAAACTGGACTGAATGCCTAAAAACCTGTAACATCAAAACCCCTGGATGGTGAGGGTGAAGGAAAGATAAAACAAACCACATAGGGTCAAAAGCAGACCTGAATCAGGCAGCATCTTTTTCAAAATCCAGCACTACCCTTTCTCAACTGTGGAAAATGCAAAGGTAAAGATGAACAAGTTTTATTTATTTGTTTATCCTTATTTTGAGCACCTACTATATGCCTAGGCATCACACTGAGGTCTTGATGTACAATAGTAAACAAGACAAGCAAGGTCTCTTGCCTCATGGAGTATATAGTCACATTCTAGTGGGGAAGCAGTCAGTAAAATATGAAAAATAAATAAACAAAATAGTTACAGACCCTAAAATGCCTTAAAGGGAAGTAAAGATTGTAATGTAGAGACATAAATGGGGGAGACATACTTTTCCCAGGAAAGTCAGGTTTTTTTTAATTACAAGACTATTTTGGAGCTTTTAAAATAAATTAATATGCATTGTGAATATTCAAGGAAGAGAAAAATATTCAACATTTCTCTGAATTATTACTATTATTTTTCTAAAGAGCATTTTTTTTAATTACAAGACTATTTTGGAGCTTTTAAAATAAATTAATATGCATTGTGAATACTCAAGGAAGAGAAAAATATTCAACATTTCTCTGAATTATTACTATTATTTTTCTAAAGAGCATTCCATGAGATTAATTCTCCACAGAAGCACTTCAGGAAATATTGTTTTAAAATAAGCTGTGTGGGCAATTTTGCTAAGCCATCACACTCATTCTCTGGAAGGAACACTGAGATGCACACACGAGAAAAGAAAAAATGTTCAAGTCATAGTTCACATAACTTCTTTACATTTACCTACTTCACAGAGTTACTGCACCCTCTCATGTTTTCTGATATCCAAATTCTTCACACTGTTTCCTGGCAGAGAAAGCCTCTCATTTCTGTTCCTTCAGACCCTGTCCATCCTACAAAACCCATCTCAAACTGTGCCTTTTCTGTGATCTTACATTGACAATTCCAGGCCAGTAGAGTTCACACATTTTGTAGGAACACTCATTTTTTTATCAACTGCTTCACAAGTCTTATCCATCTGGGTGGTGGATGTAAGGCTCACCTATAGGGGTTTGGTATCCAATTGAAAAGCCAAGGGGCACAGGGGCATATGGAAGAAAATGTGAGAAGCAAGGTGTAAAAGATGAGGTTGAAAATAAAAAGAATGGTGCTGGAGAAAACTGTTAAGCGATAGATCCAAGAGCATTATAACAGGCTAGTGTTTGTTGCAGAATCTTATTTCTATCTTGGTGTCTTTCTGAGGATGCTTAAGTGGCCAAGGTGGGAGGTGAGGCTGTGAGCTTCCTGTAGAAGAGCAGAGGATATATGGCACTGATGCTCGTGCAAATATTTGATTATGTTAAATTCAGTATTCTAATATGTGATTATATTAGAAAAAAAGTGGCTGAAGTGGTGGGCGATGGGGTCTAAGACAGCAATAAAAGTTCTGAGGAGGACAGAAGGTAGACACTCAGCATAAGCAGCATAGGAACAGGGCTCTTCACATAAAAGTCAGGAATAGTATCAAAGGCTGTCCAGGGGTGTGCTTAGGTCTACCAATAGAGTCCATTTGCCTCCTACTCCCAAAGCCACTGCAAATAAACATATAAGTAACACCAGTCTTATAATGCAAATATAGCTTTGAGACAAATCCCTTAGGCACGCCTCCTTCTAACCAGATTGCTAACCTAAACATTCCTATATTCAAATTCCAGAGCTACCATGATGAGGTAGAGAAATAGTGGCAAGGAAGGTGCACGGGGAGTGAAAAGGAAAGTAGCCTCCTCTGATCCTTCTGTATGTAGAGTGTCCTAGGAGAATGAGTAGTTCCTGAGAGGGCAAAAGGAGAAGCAATGTCCTCCAAGGGAGCCAGGCCATAGTTCACTGTTTTGTTCAGCAAATAGTTAAGTATCATGTACCAAGCATAGTTTAAGATAA
>NW_007742522.1:0-1794 GCF_000696425.1 Galeopterus variegatus
ATATGATGTGTATATGTACACATTTATTACACACACACACACACACACACACACACACACATGCACACACGAGAGTAGGATTCTTGCCTGTTTTTCTCGAAAAAGAAAAGAATGGGGCAATGACGTATATACCAGTTATAGGGAAGTGACTGGGAAACAGGGTAACAAAAACCAACAAGGACTATAAGAAAGTGAAAACCTTATGAAAGCAGTCACTGTGCTGTGTTCATGCTAAGTCCCCAGTGCCTGANTCATTTTTCTTTCCTCAAAATAATGGAAGATCCTTTCAAAACTTAATATCTTCAGTTATCAATATTACTGCAAAAGATAATGCGGTCTTGGGTTTCTAATTGAGCATCAATCAATTTGCGTTTCTATAACTGAGAAACGGAGATGTTTGTAGGTGTATCAGAAAAGAGAAACTTTGATAGACTGTGTAGATGAGCTCCATTTCTTTCCATAAGGGTCCTTGAAGGAATCATCTATGATTTGTAACTGCTGCCTGGGCTCACCTTAATCATGTTTTCAAATTTAAAAATGAAAATCAGCTGAGAAATTAGAATACGATGAGAAATAAAAAAGATGAGAAAAAAGTATCAGAGTACAGCCAAGATGCATGTTACAGTCATCTGTTTGTTTTAATTGAATGGTTTGTGTCTTCAGGCCATCTCATTATTCTCTCCAGAGCAGAAGTGCTGAATGAAGGCATGAACCTCATTAACCTTCGAATGCTGAAATCAATAATCTGCAATAAATCTAAGCTAACCTGTTGTCAATAAATTTCACAAAATGCTATGCTTTGTAGCTGGATGCATTGGAGGATGTCGTAAGAGCACTCACATTCATATCAAGATGGTATCTGGGGTTTGCCTAGTGGCTTTTAAGACCTTCTGAACAAAAAGAGAAGTTATTGGTATTTACAGAGAACATGGTTTTTCAGTGTGGTAATAATAATCTGTTTTCTTAGTTGAGAACTCAACAGGGCCTTTTCTCTTTCCATGACTCTTTCTAATAAATGGCATGAATAAAGAGAAACAGGCAAACATCTACCGGATGGATCTTCCTCTTTTTTCTGCCCTGGAAAATAGGGACGTGGCCCACACTGAGGAACTGGGAAGATGTTCCTTGATCCCCAAAACGGGGTCTGGCTTCACTCACTTAGTGACTAGCACATAGTAGGCACGAAAAAACTATTGATTGAAAGAACAGTAAAATGATGAATTTGATCTTTGAGCGTAAATCTTTGCTTGCTAAATATATATGTTACATATGATGTGTATATGTACACATTTATTACACACACACACACACACACACACACACACACACGAGAGTAGGATTCTTGCCTGTTTTTCTCGAAAAAGAAAAGAATGGGGCAATGAAGTATATACCAGTTATAGGGAAGTGACTAGGAAACAGGGTAACAAAAACCAACAAGGACTATAAGCAAGTGAAAACCTTATGAAAGCAGTCACTGTGCTGTGTTCATGCTAAGTCCCCAGTGCCTGAAACAGTGCCATGGATAACACAGGTGTTCTGCAAGTGTTTGATGGCTGAATGGATGGAGGCATGGGCAGGTGGGTAAGTAGATGAGGAAACAGGTATTTCAGGTAGGGGAAATAGGAGGGGAGTTGTGAGCTTCCTGTGAACGGTCTCCATCAAGAACAGTATTTATAAACTACAGTAACAGGACCCCCCACGTGCACACAAAACAAGGGGCCACCTATTTAAATGTCTCTAGCCCATGCCTGGGTATGTGCCTCTCCTCAGCCAGGAGAAGAGTTTTTTGTTCTG
>NW_007742522.1:2407-21455 GCF_000696425.1 Galeopterus variegatus
GCATCAAAGGGGATGCTAATTATTCCCTATATCTCGCAGGAAGCTCTGGGTTCAATCATTTCACCAGACTCTGCCTACCCTGTTGGTTTTGCCCCCAGCCCACTACAGGTCCTGTGCATTAGGCTTTGTTACTTAATCTGCTAAGTAAGGGAAGCAGAAAAGGTAGGACTGTTGCACCAGCTTTAGATTTCCACCAAGTGCCATACCAATGCACAGGTTAACATACTTAATGATAAACTTTTAAAGCAATATTTCCCAAAAGTATCATCCCCAGACCACCTGCATTGGCATCACCTGGAGGACAGTTAACAATGCAGATTCCCAGGCCCCATTGCCAGAGATTCACATCAGAGGTCTGAGATAGGGTCAAGGAGAATTAACAAGCACCCTAGGAAAATCACGAGCACACTAAAGTTACAAAACCCCTAATTCTGAAATAAATTTACTTCCATCCCCCTTTATAAGAGTTTCACAAACACCCAGTTTTCACTCACATTGAAAGATAGAGTATTCCTCAGACAGCATAGTCCAGCAAAAGCACTGAGTCCATGTGTGTCTACTGAAGATCAGCGGTGAGACAGGCAGTGGGGGTGGTGAGGTGGGTCCTCTGGCATGTGGCCTGCCATGGTTTGAACCCCGGCTCTGCCTCTTAGTAGCTGTGAGACCTTTGGCAAGTTAGTTAACCTCTTTGCATCTCAGTTTCCTATTTGTAAAATGAGGATGATAACCACAGTACCTGTCTCCCAGGATTGTTAGGATTAAATAAGTTAAAACACGTAGGGTGTTCAGATCAGAGCCTGGCCTAAGATAAGTGCCTAAGAAGATAAAGTGTACTGTTATTATTACTATGGGAACTGGGGGTAATCTTGAAAAAAGAGACTTGTCCCTGCCCTCATGGCATTTAAAAATAACAGAAAAGGCAGGAATTAACCACAAGCTATAAACAAGGAATTGACTGAACACATGCGTGAGATTACTCAGAAGAAGATTTTCCAGTTGCTATTAGAATATATTAAAATGTGGTCCTAACAAGGATCTGGCAGGACAGAGTTGCCCAAGGCAGGAACTATTTGGCAAAAGCCAGAGGGTAGCAAGAACTCAGTACTGAGGGTCTCAAGGTCCAGACTGTAGCTTCATCCCTGTTTCCAAACTAAACCGCAGTATACAAGGCAGGTCCTTCACCTTCTGAACAGCAGTTGCCCCATGTATGAAATCACAGGCTTAGCTGAGATGATCTCAAAGGTCCTTCCACTGTGACACAAAGCAGGACAGAGAACAGGTAAGCTCTGCAGAGACTGGGGCACCAGAGTCCACGTTGTGAGGGCCAGAGGAGAGGCAGAGGATGGGGAGGGGGCAAGGGAAAGGACTTCAGAGGTGGAAAATAATCTTCCTCTTGCTCAAGTTCTCTCCAGCTTGGCCCTGCAGACATATTTTGTTGTTGTTGTTGAGGTGTTTTTCTTAGAAATCGGATTTTTTTAAGAAGGGTAACAGGAAAAAAAAATATGGTTATATGATACGTGGGGGAAATTATATCTGGCTTATTGTTTGGGTCTTTGGAAAAATAAATGCATGTTTTCACGTCACCATAAGTAATAAAAAATGAGAGGAGAAACAAAGGGAGGGAAAGGAGAGGGGAAGGGGAAGGAAGTCCAAAGACAGAAGAGAGAGGGAGCAGAGAAGAGCTGAGAGAGAAAAGAGAGCAAGGGAGGAGGAGAGAAATAGGAGCTGCATCAGCTAAAAGTTTGGGTGACATCTTAGAATGCAGAGTTGGCAATTCAGGAGCTCACTCAGTCCTGCTCTCTCTGCCCTCCCTCCCGCCTCACTTAGACTCTATTCTAACTACATTACAAAACATTTCAGCTGCTTCATCTCTCCTCATGTATTTCTCTGAGTAGCAATAATAGATGAGTGACAAGAACTACCAACCTACTTCCACGCTGAAGATTGGAAAANGCATCAGCTAAAAGTTTGGGTGACATCTTAGAATGCAGAGTTGGCAATTCAGGTGCTCACTCAGTCCTGCTCTCTCTGCCCTCCCTCCCGCCTCACTTAGACTCTATTCTAACTACATTACAAAACATTTCAGCTGCTTCATCTCTCCTCATGTATTTCTCTGAGTAGCAATAATAGCTGAGTGACAAGAACTACCAACCTACTTCCACGCTGAAGATTGGAAACTGCCTTTACATAAGTGAGAAAAATTTTTAGATTAACCTGTCTGCCTACATAAACCCTTTTTCCAGTTATAAACATTACCTGGAGCTGGAAAGAGAAAACAAAGAATAGGAAGATGGAGTGTTAAGAGCCCGCCTCACTTTGCAGATGGAGAGTTGGACGCATGGGAAAGAGCTGCAACCTGTACAGGGTAACAGAGTGAGGAGGTGGCAGGGCTGAGGTGGTCCACAAGTCACCTGTCATGTAGTCCTAGTGAGACATTCACAAGGACCTGAAGAAGCATTTTGTATTTTAATAGTTGCAAACATAATGCAACATGTATCAGTAAAATTAGCATATCACATCTATGACTTGGGGGACATCACTGCTTAGGGCAAGGCTAAATTATGTATCTATGCTTAAAATATGAATCAATTTAAGGGACAATATTAGGTAAATAATGGAATCATTGATACATGTGTAACTGATGGCTCCTGACTAGATCTTAAATTATTGAGAGAGACCATGTGTCTAGTCCTTCCATAAGAAAAGAAAAGAAATCCCTCCAGCTTACAAACCTGCTGGCTGTCCTCTGAAAACAGCTCACCTTGTGGCACCTCGTGCCCTCCTGGAGTAAGCCATGGAAATGAGAGCTGCGTGTTCAAAGGAGTCAGACAAGCATAATACTATATATACACTCAACATCCATCTCCTGCATGAAACCTCATTGTTCCTGTGTAACAAAAAGTAAACATTTACCAAGAGCCAGGAGAGGCAGCAAATGATCAGCATCCAGTCCATCAATCACTGTGAGCCATGCTTCCATTTTAATAACCCTGGTATGGGAGGGCAGGCAAGGACGGCAAAGAACGTCCAGGAGATAAGAGTTTGTCAGAGAAGTCAAATCGCTCAGGGCGGAAGTGTATAAGGTGAGTTGTTCAAGCGTGCAGGCTGTGAAGGTCCCTAAAGATGGGTTTGTAAGGTTGAGGCAGAAGGACAGAGTAGTTAGGAGCACAGCCTCTCCAGCTAGACCACCTGCCCTTCCACTTACCAGCCACAGGAGCTTGGACGAGACAATTTTTCTGGGGGTCTTTTTCTACATCTGGAAAGTGGGGATAACAACAGGATCCACTTCATAGGGTTGCTGTGAGGATTAAATGAGTTAATACAGACAAAGTGCTTATAACAGCAGGAGCATAGGAAGTGCTCAATAAATATCTCTAGGGGTGTCAGAAGATAGTAGCCACTCTTGGCTGCAAGAAGATGGTCAAGAGGGTGGGACCCAATCTCTGTTAGCTGTGGTGCACTTGGCAGTCCAGGAATTCAATCAGCTCACTTAGAATTTATGTAATTTTCCAAGCCTGTCACACAGCCAGGAAGAGGTGGAGCAAGGATTTGAGCCTAAACAGTCTGTCTTAGCCATTATGCTAGGACACCTATGCCACCTCTCCTAAGAGAGGAAGAGATCACAACACACCTGTCATTGTTTTTTTTCACTCTTTTTTTCTCTGCTATTCACCTTTTGCTCCTTTAGGGACAGGAACTAATTCTCCATGGGAAAATAAAAGCACCAAACAAATTTCCAAAAACTTATGTTCTAGTCCCAAGTGGAATAGTTGGAGGAATTGGGAATGATTAGGCCTGGGGGGGGGGGTGGTTATTTGGGCAGAGGATAAGTTTTTGTGTACTGAGGAGAGCTGTGCTGAAGGAGGAAGACCAAGCTTGTTCCCCGTGGCTCAAGACAGAGACCTAATTCCACTGAGCAAGAGGTCATCAGGAGAGAAATTCTGGTTCAGTGTTAAGACAAGTCCTTCTAGGAGATATCAGAGAAAGGCTACAACGGACTGAATGTTTATGTACACATGTTGAAATTCTAACCCCCAATGTGATGGAATTACGAAGTGGGGCTTTGGAAGGTAATTAGGTCATGAGGGTGCATTAGTGCCCTTATAAAAGGAACTCCAGAGAGCTCTCTCCTTCTCTTTCCACCATGTGAGGATAGAACAGGAAGGCAGCCATCTGCAACCTGGAAAAGGGCTTTCACCAGAACCCGATCATGCAGGCACTCTGATCTCAGACATTCAGCCTCCAGAACTGTGAGAAATAAATTTCTTCTTTATGAGCTATCCAGTTTATGGTAATTTGTCATAGCAGCCAAATGGACTAAGGCAGTGATAGAGAAATTATATTGAAGTCAGAAAAATCCTAGCCCCACCACTTGCTATCTGTGTGACTATGAGCAGGTTACTAACTTCTCTGAGCCTCCAGTTCTTCACCTAAGAATACGGATGTAATCCTGAAACAAGATGAAGCATGTGGAAAGGTTAGCACAGTGCTTGGCATATAATAAGCTCTCAATGCATGTTGGTTATAAGACTGGTCTAGATTGCAACTGAATGTAAATATTGTTCTGAGTAAAGATAGCTATTTATATTTCATTTCTCTCTAGAATCCTTTATGTTTAAAATATTTTTGGAAGATCATCCATCCTTATACTCATTTATTTAACTTTATTCTATCTATTGAAGCATAATTGATTTTTCATATTTGTGGGGTACAAAGTGGACTATCAATACTTATATACAACATGTGATGGTCAAATCAGGATAGTCAGCTTATTCATCATTACAATATGTAATGATTCTTTTTGTCTGTTAACTAATTTCTCATTAATTTCTCATTAGCCCCCTCCCCTCCCTCTTTCCATCTCTAGCAACCAGTTATGTTCTTTCCTCCTAAGAGTTCAATGTATTATTGTGATTGTTGTTTCTTTCTCTCTCTTTTCTTTATTGTTTGTTTATTTATTTATTTAGTTAGTTAGTTAGTTCCCACTTATGAGTGAGGACATGTGGCATTTCTCTTTCTGTGCCTGACTTATTTCACTTAACATAATTTTCTCCAAGCTCATCCATGTTGCTGTGAATGGCAGAATTTCATTCTTGTTTATGGATAAGTAGTATACTATTGTGTATATAACACAATTTTCTTACCCAGTTGTCTGTCAATGGACTTTTAGGTTGGTTCCATACCTTGGCTATTGTAAATAGATCTGTGATGAACATGGGAGTGCAGGTGTCCCTCTGACATGATGTTCCATTCCTTTGGATATATACCCAGTAGTGGGATTGTCAGATTGTATGGTAGTTCTATCTGTAGTTGTTTAAGGAAACTCCATACTGTTTTCCATAATGGATGTACTAATTTATACTTCCACCAACAGTGAAGAAGGGATTCTCTCTCTGCATCCTCACCAGCATTTGTTATTCTCTGTCTTTTTAATAAGAGCCCATTTCACTGGGGTGAGATGATATTTCACTGTGGTTTTGATTTGCATTTCCCTGATGATTAGTGATGTTGAGCATTTTTCATGTACCCGTTGCCCATTTGTATGTCCTCCTTTGAGAGATGTATACTCAACTCCTTTGCCTATTTTATAATCATATTTTTTTTACTGTTAAATTGAGTCCCTTATATATTCTGTATATTCTGATATTAATCCATTGCTGGATTTATAGTTTGCAAATATTTTCTCCCATTCTGTAGGTTGTCTTTTCACTCTGTTGATTGTTTCCTTTGCTGTAAAGAAGCTTTTTAGTTTCATTTAATTCTATTTTTTTGTTTTTTCTTTTGTTGTCTGTGCTTTTGGGGTCTTATTCATACAATATTTGCCTAGCCCTACATCCTGGAGGGATTTCTTCCAGGAGTTTTATAGTTTCAGATCTTATCTTTAAGTCTTTAATCCATCTTGAATTGATTTTGCTGTGTGAAAAGAGGTACGGGTCCCATTTCATTCCTCTACTCATGGATGTCCAGTTTTCCCAGCACCATTTATTGAAGAGGCTATCTTTTCCCCAATGTATGTTCTTGGTGCCTTTGTCAAAGAACAGTTGGCTGTAAGTATGTGGGTTGATTTCTGGGTTCTCTATTCTGTTCCATTGGTCTATGTGTCTATTTTTCTGCCAGTACCATGCTGTTTTGGTTACTATAGCTTTGTAATATAGTTTGAAGTCAGGAAGTGTAATACCTCCAGCTTTGTTTCTTTTACTCAGGATTTCTTTGGCTATTTGGGGTCTTTTGTTTTTCTACATGAATGTTATGATTGTTTTCTCTATTTATGTGAAGAACTTCATTGGTACTTTGATGGGGATCACATTGAATGTGTAGATGGCTTTGGGTAGTATGGACATTTTTACTACGTTGATTCTTCCAATCCATGAGCAAGGAATGCCTTTCCATCTTTTGGTGACCTCTTTAATTTCTTTCTGAAGTGATTTGTATTTCTCATTGTAGAGAGCTTTCTCCTCCTTTGTTAAGTTTATTTGTAGGTATTTTATTTTGGGGGTGACTATTGCAAATGGGCTTGCTTTCTTGATTTTTTTTTTCTGCTAGTTCATTGTTGGAGTATAAAAACACTACTGACTTTTGTAGATTGATTTTGTTTCCTGCAACATTACTGAATTTGTTTATCAGCTCTAAGTTTTTTGGTAGAGTCTTTGGGGTTTTCTATATATAGGATCATGTAACCAGCAAACAAGGACAATTTGATTTTTTCCTTACCTATTTGGATGCCCTTCATTTCTTTCTCTTGTTTGACTGCTCTGGCAAGTACTTCCAATACCATGTTAAATAGGAGTGGTGAGAGTGAGCATCTTTGTCTTGTTACTGTTCTTAAGGGAAAAGCCTTGAGCATTCCCCATTTAGGAAGATATTGGCAGTGGGTTTGTCATACATGGGTTTTATTGTGTTGAGATACTTTCCTTTCATAACTAACTTGTTGAGAGTCTTTATCCTGAAGGGATGCTGAATTTTTTCAAATGCTTTGTCTGCATCTATTGAAATGATCACATGGTTTTTGTTCTTGATTTTGTTGATGTAATAAATCACATTTATTGATTTGCATATGTTGAACCATCTTTGCATCCCTGGGATGAGCCCCACTTGATCATGATGTATAATCTTTTTAGTGTGCTGTTGTATTCTGTTTGCTAATATTTTGTTGAGGATTTTTGCATCTATGTTCATCAATGATATTGGCTGTAGTTTTCTTTTTTAGTTGTATCTTTGTCTGATTTTGGTATCAGAGTGATGCTGGTCTCATAGAATCAGTTTGGAAGAATGGCCTGTATTTCAATTTTTTGGAATAGTTTGAAAAGAGTTGGTATTAATTCCTCTTTAAAGGTTTGGAATAATTTAGCAGTGAAGCCATCAGTCCTGGGCTTTTCTTTGTTGGGAGATTGCTGATTATAGCTTCAATCTCATTGCTTGTTATCAGTCTGTTCAGGTTTTCTATTTCTTCTTGGTTATGTCTTGGCAGTTTGTATGTGTCTAGAAATTTATCCATTCCCTCTGGGTTTTCAAATTTGCTGGCATATAGTTGTTCCTTTCACTCATTTAGCAAACAAATGTTTCCTGAGCACCAACTAGGTGTAAAGCTCTGAGGATAGAGCATAAATACTAGTGGAACAGTCCACATATATTCCAGTGAAGGAGGCAAGTACAAAGAAATAATCACCCAATTAGTCATTTAGCTATAATTATAATATGTGCTATGAAGGATAATTCTAGAGCTGCCGCCAGAACATTTAACGAACAGACTGATCTAGACTTGGCAGGAAGAGCTTGGGGCTTTCCAAGGAAGTAAGTTTTGAGCTACATCTCCTTAATGTGATTTGTGATTTGTGGCCAAAGAAAGGTCTGTGTGAGTCCATAGAAGGGAGTTATTGTTCTTGTATGACCCAGGAAAGCATTTGAGCTAGGTCATAAGGGATGAGAAGTATTTCCTAGGAAGAGAAAGGAAAGAAGGATTTTTTTGGTACAGAACATTGTCTGTAAAGACTTGAAGAATATCTCAGGATGGGGGTTCAGATAATATTACTTTTGTTAGGAGTAGAAGCTATTAGCAAAAAATTAAAACTTATTCTTTAAAGATTTTCACTGCAGTTCTATTTATCAAGGAGAACTGAAAAGAAAACATAAAAATAATTGTCTAACTGTTGGGGAAATTTAAACTACATTAAGCCAAATGGGACTTTCTACATAATACTACAAATATATTCAATATTATATTCTTCAAGAGCTTCTGATAATGTGATAATGTGGAAAATATTATTTAAAATACTAAGGGAAAACAAGAAGACATAAAATCACAGTTATAATGTGAGTACAACCATGCTATTCAAATCTCCAAAAATTATACTGAAAAATGGAAATGGAAATGAACACAGAAAATAATCATATCAGATTATTTAAGGGTATAGAAAATTTGGTGGGTTTTTTTCCAATTTGTATGTACTAAGTTTTCTATAAGAAGAATGTATTACTGATTTTGTTGCTAATAGAAATAAATGCCTTTTCCTTTTTTCTTTTCTTTTTTTTTTTAATGAGAAAGCTCTTCTGATCAACTTTACCTATCAGGAAGACACCCCCACCAATACAACTTCCTCTGCTGAGGTGAAGCCTGGAAGGACAACATTGTTTGCTCATTAACATTTAAAGATTTCTTTAGAATGAAAAAAAGTTATCTTTGAGGGATCACCAGTTGAACCACTCAATCTTGAAATGGTTTATGAGATTAGCTGAACAACACTGGCTCAACACTGAAGATGTAGAACAACACAGTGCAGGCAAGTTTTGACAGAGAAGAGGAAGAAAAACTTATATTGGATAATAGGTGGGAGAAGGACTATGTGAAATGATCCAGGATAATAAACCTCCAGGAAAGAAAGAGGACATCAGTGATGTAAAGGGATAAAAAGAGACAGAAAATTACAGGAAATAAAATCCATTCATTTGACAATCTTGGCTCACGTTCTCCTACACTACATAAATTCTGTAATCTTCCAAACAGGTCTGCCCATTCATGTGTTGGTCTGGCTGTTTCTGTGTCTCTGCATCTGTCTCTTTCTATGTGTTTGTGTGTGTGTGTGTGTATGCATGCATGCCCTCTCTTTGTTTTCACATATATTAAATGCAGATAAGGACTGAATTTCCTTGGTAAACAATTGATTTAAAGACAGCAATGTTTGGAAGTCTTTGCAACCATGAACTGCTCTGCCAGTCTAGAATAAGACCAAGCAGGCTAAATTGGTGTCAGTTGTCAGCAAGGTAAGAGATCAGGCAGTTGCCAGCAGAAATGTATCTCTCATCTTTGGCCTTTTGACCCTCTTCTGAGCTAGTGTCCTATAGTGGATTGAATTATGTCCCCCCAAAACTCATTGAAGCTTGAATTGTGTTCCCCAAGCTTTATGTATTAGAAACTTAGCCCCCACTGTGCTGTCAAGAGGGTGGGAAATCTTATAATGGTAATTGAAAGGTGGAGCCTTGAAGAGGTGATTAGATTGTAGGACTGTGCAGTAGTGAATGGATTAAAAATGGTGGTCAGGGGTGTGGTTTTAAGAGCTTTAAAAGAAGAGAGGAGTCTCTCTCTCTCTCTCTCTTTGCTCTCTCTGCTTCTACCATCTTGCAATGTGAGACCCCTGGGTCACTATCACCACCACCAGATGGCCTTTGGACTTCCAAGCCTCAGAAACTATAAGCACTACATTTCGGTTTCTTTATAAACCACCCAGTTTCAGTTATTTTGTTATAAGCAACATAAACAGACTAATATATGTCCCACGTCAAATTCAGACCACAGTGAGGCTGACAAAATCTGCTCATAATCAAGGTCGAAAAATTCACTAGGGGTAAGCCACCCCTACTAGGAAAAAGTGACCGATTGAAAGAGATGGATATTAACCAGAAAGGTTAGACTGCCCAGAGTCAATCTGAATGACTCTGAGTGATTGCTAACGGAAGGCAACCATTCCTCCAAAATTTCTGTGTCCACACATATGAGAACTTAACAGGGTCAACCTCAGTAGTACATAGACAATCACCTACCTACCACTATAGCGACAGCTATCTCTATGGCCTAGCCAGGCTTTATTGCAGAATACCTTTAGGGCCTGCAGCAATGCCTGCTTATTCCTTTAAAGATACTGTATGTATGAGGCTGCACATTTGTGTATGTTTCAATGCCTGTGTTCTCAGGGAGCTTACAATCTATTAGGGAAAACTGATGTGTACACCAAAAGAGAAAAAACTATTATAAAAGGCAGCATGTGATAATTATTACAAAGAGGTATAAAGAAGTGATACTAACTATTTCAAAGGCATGTATCAAGAGGAGCACTTGGGTTCTAAGTCTCTTAAAGAAGTCCCTACTGTAATGCAAATATACCCAGGGTGGACATGTTGAGAGCAGGAGAAGTAACACATTTAATACTTTGGAAGATATTATCTTTAATCAACAGGGGATATCTTGTCCAGTAAAGCATATGCCACTGATGGAATTTAATTGAACCCATTGATCACCTACCATGAACAAGACACAGGACAAGTAAGTTTTGATGGAAAGACTATAAGATGGGATACTGTTGAGAGAGCAAGGAAAGATGAGGACTGTCCTAGTGGCAACAAGAAGACAGTAAATCCTTTGAGGCAAAAGTGAGCAGCATGGGGAGGAAAAAAAAGAAACCCAAGTTGGTGGAAAGGCTGTCCAGCCCTACGGGGCCTGCTTCAGAGTTTGGGGTGGTGGTTCAATATAATATCCCAAATTATATTCCAAATATATTGGCTCAGTAGGTATTTCTTGAGTTCCAGAGCCCCTACATCTAAGCTCATTTCTGGACATCTTCTCTTAGATTTCCCACAGGGCCCTCCGAATCAACATCCAAAAGTGAAACTCATCATCTTCCTACCAAATCTCCACCTCCCTACCCCGCCCTCCATTCATCTGGTCACCCACCCCAGAATCTGGAAGCTATTTTCCACTCCTCCCTCTCTCTCATGGCCCATATCCCACCATTTCAGTCCTGCCTATTCATCCTCAATCCCTTCTTCTCCACTTCTACTGCCACCACCTCACTCAGGTTGTCGGTGGTCACATAATGGGACTCCCAGACTCCAATCAATTCTCCACACCAAAGCTAAAGCTGTGTTTCTAAAACACAAATCTCATCATCCCACTTTTTACTCCTGTTTAAAGCCTTTTGTGGGGCTCCCACTGTGCTCAGGATAATGGACCAAACCTGTGGTTCACACGGCTTTTCATGAATCCTTTCTGCATCTTCTGCCTCATCTCCAAGTCCCTCCACCGCACCCCTAATTTCTCCAGCCACCCTGAGCATCTTTCAGATCCCTACATGTACCAAGCTCTCTCACACCTCAAGGTCTTTGTATATGCTGTTTCCTCTGCCTGGAACCTTCTTCCCTACACCTGGATAACTCCACTGATGAAAATCCCCCTCTGACCCCAGAGACCTGGTTAGACTTCCTTAATACATGCTCTTGTAGTATCACTCTTGACTGAAAATGCTTATTTAATTGTTTCCCCCCGGTAGACTGTAAATTGGGTGCTCTGTCTTGTCTTTAATGCCTAGAAAAATGCTGGTAAAGCCCTAAAGAAATATTTTCAGGTTGAATGAATGAAGGAAGGAACAAATAAAAACTACTTGATTCCATAGGATAAAAAAGGGAAAAAGGCCATCTACTCACCATCCTACTAAATCCTTGGAGAGAGTGATGCTGACATTCCCTCACATTCCTCATCTGGCTTCTCACCAATGGCTCTCCTTTCATTTCACTAATTTCTTATCTCATCACCTCCACTTTGCAACTGAAAATCCATGTGATTGAGCCTGATTCTTTCTGGGGTAGCTCATCCTTCAGAAAATCGCCACAGTCTAATCCAAATCTGAGTACTCATCTTTATCCTCCACCCCCTACTTACTAGGGACTTTACTGGATGAATTGTATTACATTAATAGATTCAAATCTTTTATTTTGCTAGTAGGTAATTAAACTTCCAAGCCTTAGCACAAATAATTTAACAGAAAAGCAGCATCTCAGGAGGACTTCTTTTTAGCTAGCTGAAATAGCAAAACATTTTATTCTCAAAATCTACACTGCAAACTTATCTTGGCTTCTGGGTTGAGGCAATACTCCAAAGTCAGACCAGCTCACACCTTGGCCATGATGAGACTGGCTTGGAAGGAATTTCAGTAGACCAGGACTACTCTATGTGTGATCCACAGACTGGTTCTCAATAACATCGAAACAGAAACTGAGAGTAAGCATCTAGAAACTTTTACAGCAAGTTGACATTGCTACAATATTTTTACTGAATTTTTAAAAATATCACTCTCCAACAGACTGGAAATTAAAAAAAAAAAAAAAAAAACTCCTTCAATACAGATAGTTTGGGAATCACTGGGATAGACAAGTCTAGGGATAAATTCACCAGGAATATCTTCTATTAGTTCTCCTTCAGACCTTTTACATGAATCTGTTTCATAGTTGTACTCATTTGTTAGAACAGCTCTGTAAGAACCTGGTTTAGCCAATTCTGGTTAACACAAAGAATACGAAATATCAATGGCAAAGTCTCTCCCACAAATGCAGTTTCACAAAGCTACTCTGCCTACTGATCTAATGTCATGTGGTTATGCTCACAATAGCTATCAGTTACAAAGCTCTACTATGTGCCAGGCTATTTAAATCATTTGCATGCACTATTTAATCCTCAGAATTCTTTGGAGTAGGTATTATTGTAATCTTCATTTTAAGAATGGGAAACTGAGGAACAGATAGTTTAATTAAATTGAGCAAAGTCACATAGCTAGCAATCGGAAACATCTAAATTGGAGATTTGATCTAAAATCTGCAATAAGAGTTCAGACCTGAGTCCTTAACCCTAAATCTTTACCATTCCTCTCCCATTCACACTCCCTATTTTTCAATCCATATAATTGGCCTTTATTATTTAAAAGAAACAGCAAGACAAACACAGCATAAAATGACAGAAAGAATATTTAATTCAGAGTCTGTGGAGTATACTATAAAGCAAATATATTTCACAGGGCCTAGTTTCTTGTACTTTCAGGTTTAGTCTAACTTCTTAAAAGTACATATAAAATGTTGACCTTTCAAAAACCAGGAAATTTTCCCCAGGCTATAGTCTCTGTTGTAAGATAAAGAATTGTAACACAGCAAGGTTGCTGGTTCAAAGACAGACAAGTTACTGATTGATATGTAAAGATACTGGGAAGCTTCTGTAGGGAGAAGGAGTATTTGCTAAGATCAAGCTTTTGTTTGTGGATCACTTAAATTGTCTTATGAAATGTCACTTTGCTTGTTTTACTGAATGTTACCAGCCTATATTGCTGAACTATAACCCCACCTACGTTCTCCTCCTGTAACTTCCTGGTCTGGAGAATAAATGCAGGAAGAGAGCCCTAATTCATGGTTAATTTCCCAAATGAAAGGAATTCCTTGCTCTTGAGGGTTCTGGGAGATTAACCACTTCGTGGCTTCTCACTGCTCAGAAGAGATGGGCTTTGAGTAATCCTTTGCGGCTCCATTACCCAGGGGACAAGGGGTGAAAAATCCATGGGAGGCAAAGCAACAAGAGTCAGCATACCTGGGTGCCAGACCCAGATCTGTTACTAAATAACCATATGATATTAAATAGATGGAACCCAAATTTTCTCATCTACAAAATAGTGATAACCATGCTAGTACCACCTACCTACTTCACAGAGTTTTTGAAGTGAGAAAATAAACGTGAAAATTATCTGGAAAATGTAAAGAGCTGTTGACTCAAAGATGTTGCCAATTGTTATTACCTTGAAAAATTGAGAGTTGACTATATTTATCTCAGAGGAGGTTCAGAATTATTGGATTCTTACAGCCTTCTTATGACATAGACCATAATCTGGACTATTTAAGTAAACAATTCCAGCCAGTACCTTTATAAGGCCAGACTTATGCAGTGATGATACAATAGCTGCCCTTAATGAGCTTATCACTTTGTTCAAGTAACACTACTTTTATGCACTGCACATGTAGAAAGCAAGACAAGATCGTGTAAATAACAAGGACTGGGTCACATGGTGAAAACCGAGAAGGAGAAAAGATCACTGAGAGGTAGAATGGTTAGGAGAGGCCATTATATAGTAACTAAATAACTAAATGCCAAGCTGGAAAAGAATTAAGAAATCAGCTCCCACTTAAGGCAAGTGAACAGATATGATGTGGACAGGGGTGGGGGGGCAGGGAGGAATTGGTAAAGGGACACGAAAATCAACTGCATTGTATGTGATATGTTAAAATTTAAAAAAAAAATTGCACCCACAAAAAAAGAAAAGAAAAGAAATCAGCACCCACCTTCTACACATGAGGAAACAGAAGCCCATATTATAGGAAATAACTTCCCCAAAACCTCACAGCATGTCCACGGAAAAGACAGGATCACTTGATCATGACGCTTCCTCCTCATAACTTCTACAGTTCTATATTTCTTTCTTTTTTTTTTTTGTCTTTTTCCGTGTCCGGCAACGGATCGCAACCCTCAGTGTTGCCCCCGCACCGGACCGGGACCGGCAACGGGATCGCAACCCTCGGTGCTGCACCCGCACCTCGCTCAGCCAGTGAGCGGGGAACCGGTCTGTATGTGGGATCTGAACCCTCGGCGGGAGCGCCGCCGCGCTTCCCAAGCGGAGCACTGTAGCAGTGCGCCATCGGGCCGGCCCTACAGTTCTATATTTCAAAGGAGCTAAGTTTACCCAAAGCAATGAGCCCAACATGGGATTTTTATGCATGTTGACAGATCTGTGACAGGCATATTTCTGGATAAAGAAAAGGAGGGTGGCTTACTTAGCACGTACCTTCTCCACTTGTGATAGAAGCCAGCCCTGCCTAAAGAGTTAAAATAGTAATAAGAATGAGAATGCAAATTTCAAATGCCCTACCTGCTGAAACCTGTCTTTCAGAAAAATCAAGTCCAACGGGAGTCTGTGGAGGCACAAAATGCCTTCAGGGGCTTCTGAGAAAGAACACTTGATGGCCATGTGCAATTCTCAGCTGCTCCAAACAGAGTGTCCTTTCTCGCCCACTCAACCTTCAGAATCCAAATAACAACTCACTACAGAAACAGGCTTTCAGGACAATTTGCTGAACTCTCTGAATCTGGACATGAGGTCACAACTGCAAAAAGTGTGGTCAAAACAAGGGCAGAGAGGCTAGATACACCCCACAAACTTGTGTAGTACCATCACAGGTCAGAATGGTGCTTCTCAAGGTGAAATTGAGGCTACTTCAAAGCAGCCCTGAGGAAACAGAGGAACAGAAATGGGACCTGCTTTAAGCCACAAGGCATCACCTCTGGGTCCATGCTGGCTTTCCAACATTTAAGCAGTTTAGGAATGGGAAAATAAATAGCTATAGGATACCCTCCAGCCAGACTGTGAATCCTTGCCCATAGAACAGCCCTTGTTTCTCTGCCCAGGCCCTTGGCAGGCAAGAGAGAGTCCAGAGAATATGCACTCACCGCTTCAGGGTGGTCTGGCCAAGTGGGCAAAAGGCCACTGACATGTCAGAACCCCGGCTCGCACTGGGGCTTCACCATGTCAGGAGTCTGCTGCTTGTAAAAATGTTCCCTCCAGACAAAGCCAAGAGTGACTGCCACTCTGTAGCCCTGCTCTTCCCAAAGCACAATATTAGTAAATCCAAACATGTCATGGTAGAGAGAAATAAAAGGATTTAATTGTTTTCCAGGGCTTCTGGCCAGGGCAGAAAATCTGTGCCTAGTGATAACTGAGGGTTTCTATTCACTCTTTCACTTTTCAATGAAAATGCAAAAAAGGTCAAGATGTGGATACATTTAGTTTTTACTAAATACCTTCACAGTTTGGTAGCTCAGCTCTGGAAGGTTGCGAGCCTTGTCAACTAAGTTCAGAGGGTCTGAGGCATGACATTCCCTGCATCAGTTTTATCTCCTTTTCCTGTACAGTGCAATATCAAGCTCCCGACTTTGCCCACCCCTCCCATTGCTACAATCTTGTATCTGGGCCTTATTTCTGACCATAGTCCTAGATTGATTAGGTCAAGAAAGCCAATTATGTTTCCTTTCTCTTGTCAGTTCCAACCAATTGCTAGTAACTCCCTTGAGTGCACTCTGAGACATCCAGTTTCCACAGGAAAGAGAGCTGTGATGGGTTAGTGATGCCTCCCACAGGCTTGGCATAGGGTACAGAGATAAAAGCATTCATGGGATACATCTGCTATCCCATCATGGTGAACTTTCCTTGTCTTTAACGCATAGTCTTAGAGCTAAGTCACTGCAAACATGAGCTCTCAGAACCATAGCTTTCAGTACAATAGAAGTACAGTACATAGGTCTAAGCATGAGTACTACAAGACTGCATGCATATCCACTAGCTGCCACATAGCAAATGCTTTATCAATATTTGATTGAGTAAGTGAGAGAGAGAGAGAGAGAGAGAGAGAAAATTCATACAGACCACATAAAGGCTCTCAGTCATGGGCCAAAGAGTCAAAATAGTACTCTGGTTTTGGAGGACAGGCTTTCTTGGTGAGTCACTCTTAGGTCTGTCGAGTTACTGGATCTAGTTAGTCCCTCTTTTCCTAGGCCCATTTCTGCCTGGCAGGCTGTGAATGGTATGAGCAGAAGTGATATTAGCAGATTTCTTTCTCCTGCATTTCCTTGTAAACTTTGCCTTTCCCGCTTAATTAATTAGAATGCTTTTGACTCCAAATAGCAGAAAAGCCCAACTAGCCCAACTTAAACAATAAGGAATTTACTATTTCATATAAATATTAATCAATATTAATACAAAGTCTGGAGTTAGAATGGCTCTAGGATTGAGTAACCCAGTGGCTCATCAGCTTCATTAAGGACCCAGATTCTTTCCATCTTCAATAGGGCACCTTTCCCAGAGCCCTCCAGTGGATGTCCTTTTGTGTCTCATTGGCTAGGATTGCATCTGTCTATGCCCAAATCAATCACTAGCAAAGGGGTTTAGGGTATGTTTGTCTGGGACTTGGATTAGGTTCTGAGTCACTGTAGGGCACAGGAAGACTCCCATCCCTTCCGTCCCCCACCCCCACCCCCCAACACGTGTACACATAAATTGGGGCTTTGGTAGCAATGGAGAATAGGAAATGGCTGTTGACTAGATAATAGCCCCCCACGTGGCAGGACCATTCATTGCCCCAGAGGAGAGATGGCAGAATAGAAAAATGCTCTTATCTTTTGGTTCTTACATTTGAAAGGCCTAGGCTGGTTATATACAAAATACAAAACAGAAGAATATGAGACAAATAAGAGCAAAATCTTTCCTACATGCTGACACTAGTAAAGCTTACCTGAGTCAAGTGAAGAGGAGAATGATAAAGGGAAGCCAAGGGACCTTAGATATGAGTGGTCTCTGAGGATCCCCACTTTGCTTCTTTCCTCCCCCTGCCTCAGCCCAGGCAGAATCTCAGCAGGAAGGACCCAAGGACACAGCAGAGGATGGGGGGGTTCAGAAACCTGCAGACACAGTTTCCCACAGTCCCCAATGGTGTCGAAGAAGTAGAGAGCCCACCCTCCATCCTAACAAGCAACACGATCCAGTGAGTCTTTGGCCCTGAAGAGGCCTTGTGGAAAGAGCAAGGAACTCAAGATCAGAAGGTTCACGAGGCATCTCAGCAGAGCCTAAATAATGACGAAACACCCCTGATGCTGTGTGAATACTCCTTGGCTTTATTTTAACCCCGTGGAAGGAAGAGAGATCCTAAATTCACTAAGATTAAGCTTCACCCCCTTTGCTGCAGGCACAAAACACAAGCTCACTTGGCTTTGGTCCCCAGCACAATGGCAGCACCAAACACAGGTAGATTCCCTTAAGGAAAAACAGAGAATGTTACATCTCCTTCACATGCAAATTGATAGACTGAGATATGTGCCTACTCCAGATATATTTTCTTCTGAGTCTCACAGCCATTTCTCAACCAATTTTTAAAATAAGTTTTGACTAGTGCAAGGTTCACATACTCAGAAAGAGGCAAAGCCAGCCTACGTCTCTAACCCTCCCTGACAATGCAACCTAAAGCAGGCTTCCCTTCCCCAGTACTCTCTCAGCAAACCTTCTTCTCTATGTAGCACACATTTTGAAATGATCCATCTACTTGTTTGTTTCAATGTTTATTTTCTGTCTCTTCTACTATGCTGTAAACTCCATTATTTTAATCACCACCTAGCAGAATACCTAGCACACAGTATGTGTCAATAAATATTTATTGACTAAATAAATAAGGATTTGACTATAAAATCCATGCTTATGGCCACTATGCTATGTCATATTACAGACTGGAAATTTGATTGTCCTCACAATTCTTTGAGGTTAGGATCATTAATAAACCCCAGTTCACAAGTGATAAAGCTGAGGCTTGAACAGGTTAGGTAACATCCACATCATGCTACTAAGAAGAGTGTCAAGACTTTAACTCTGACCTTTGGACTCCTGGTGATATGTTTTGCCCACTGCACCTGAGTAAAGTCCCTCCTGTCTCTGATATCACCTGAGACCCAAGAAGTGCAGTTTCAGCTGAGCCAGACCAGCTAAGGATGCTGGAGTGGGATTCTGTTCAGATCCCAGTTAGCTACACTGTCATGAATTTCAAAAGCCATAGCACTGCTCTCTAGCATTTCCAGAATGCTAACTCAGTGTGATTTCAGTATAACTCTTTCTACAACCAGAACTCCGGTGGTCAACAGGCCAGAAGGCACACTGGCATTCTATCCTGTCCACATTCTACCCTTCACCTCCTGCCGGAGACAACTGTTAGTCCCAGGTTGGGTGACTATCCTTTGGAGTATGTAGAGAAGACAACAAACTTCTCAACTCTGATAAAAAGCAAAGTTGCAGAAAAAGAAAATAATGTGAACTCCTACTGTTCTTGAATTAATTAGAAATGTATTTTTCTTTCCTTAAAAAGAAGAAAAATAGAACATCTTGTTCTTTTCAGTTGCTAAAAAGTTCTCTTTTTCATTTAAAAGGTTAAGTAAAGC
>NW_007742523.1:0-709 GCF_000696425.1 Galeopterus variegatus
GAAACAAGGACCCCCGTGCTGTGTTGATGGTCTGCTGCAGGCTGGAGGCTGCGTGGCAGCATCTGCTTGCACCTGTGTGCAGTTGCCTCTCCCGGGGATCGGGGATCGCCATCTGTGTGATGGGGACCAGGTGGACGGCAGCTGGAATCAAAGCCCCTGCCCCTGCCCCAGGGGCAGAAAGGATGACAGAGGAAGGAGGGTATTGGCAAGAGAGTAGTTGGTCAAGGGTGTTGCAACACCAAGGTCAAGTGTTTGGATCCCCCTACTGAAAATAATAATAATAAAAAAATAGTAAAGGAGAGTAGTTGAGCCGTTGGGCCCTATGAGGTATAGATTGTATTCAGAAGGAAGTGAAAATGGCAAAGGGCCGATAAAGAGAAAATAGAAATTTCGAGGGATCAAAAACCTCAGTGAATCAAAGAACACATATTAAGAGCACTATGGTAGCTTCAAATATGTCCACAGATTCTTTGGCACACCCTTGAAAATGTGGAGCTTAATTGCTCCGTCCTTGAGAGACTGCTGGGCTTGGGGCTTCCATTCTAACATGGAAAAAAGTAGAAGCAACTGGGTTGTAAAAGGCGCCATGCCGGGCCGGCCCGGTGGCGCACTGGATAGTGCGCCGCTTGGGAAGTGCGGCGGCGGGAGCGCCCGAGGGTTCGGATCCCACATACAGACCGGTTCCCGCTTACTGGCTGAGCGAGGCGCG
>NW_007742523.1:1515-16090 GCF_000696425.1 Galeopterus variegatus
CCATGTCTTGAAGATACTCAAGAATCCCTGTGGAGCCGTGCATGTGGTGAGAAACAGAGGCCTCCTGCTGACAGCCAGCACTAACTTGTCAGGGAGTTCCTGAGGAGGGGACCCTTCAGCTCTGGTGGGCATCTTGGCTGCACCCACGAGAGACGTGGAACCAGAACCACCCAGCCAAGACACTCCTGGATTCCTGACACTCAGAAACTGTGCAAATTCATACACTTTTGTTGTTTCAAGCTGCTAAGGTTTGGAGTAATTGGTTTTGCAGCTATAGGCAAAAATACATGCACCAAAAAAAAAAAAAAGTGGAGAACGTCAACGAATAGTGGAATGCTTGAATTTCAGATTTCAGAGGCTGAACAGGTGTGGGTTTATGACAATAGATGTCTGAAGAGAACCGGAAGAGAGGACACTGAGGCAGAGAACTTCAAGAACTGAGATGCTGGCCAGGTTGTCTGAATATACAGGGAAGTTACCCACCCAAAGCAGAACTCGGCTCAAAGGAAAAGACTATGCGCGAGGTCTTCACTGTGGAGGATAGAACGGGCTGCAGTTGGGGCAGATGGTAGGAGCAGGAGTCTTTACACAAAAGTGAGGGGGTAATTAATGACTGGAAAGCAACACAAGCTAGTGAGGAGGACCACAGTCCCCCTCCAGACTCCAGGTCCTCATGGGATGGTAGGAGGGGCAGGTCCCCTTGAGAGAGACTCAGAAGACAGCTTGGCTTAACTGCAAGCCAGGAGCTGGAATCCACTAAAAATGCAGAGACAGCTGCAATGTATATAACCCTGGAGACGGGATGCCTGATGGTGCAGTGAAAAGTTTGGGGAAAAGGGAGTTCAGGGGTGTGTGTGTGTGAGTGTGTGCGAAGGAGGAATGTGGTGAATTTAACCTGCAGCACACTGAAGAGGATTCAGGCAAGGTCAATTGACTGCTGACGAGTTTTCCAGAGTATCCCTGCAGTCCCTGTCACAAGCACTAATTCAATTTATCAGCAGTTCACGCCTATAATGTGCACATTACTGAGGTCACACAAACACGGAGGCCCTGCATGTTAAACATGGCATTTTGGGGTCACATGCATTCAAGACACAGATTATTTTCCCAGCCAAGAGTAAACTCGAAGTTTATTTATTTTCCTCTTATAAAATACTATTCATGCAAAAGTCTGATTTAGTTTTCACATTGTTTGAAAGAATGTAAGTAGAAAACAGACCTCTAAAGGCAATTTTTCAATCCTACACAGGGAGATAATAAATATTTGTTGCTGCATGGTTGATGTCTCTTTTTCTTTTTGGTGGGGAGGTTCTTTTTATTTCATTTTGTAAAACATTAAAAATCACATTTTTTTTATTCCTGGAGGTATCCTGGAATAATCCAGGAAAATAATTTAGTGTTTGAGATTTATTCAGGTTTTGTAGAACAAGTAAATGTTGCTTAAATGTACAAATATGTGCATATGTAACAGGACTATTCTTCTTGAGTTGGAGTTATAAGGATGGTAATTTGAAGTCATTTAAAGAATGAATATGCACATACAATATATAACAACATACTTTGCTTAAAGACTAGGAAAAACAAAAACTTGAAGTTTCCCTAGGTGTCAAATGACAGTTCTGAAGTGAGCAGACCTGAGGCGTCGGGCAGGGGAGGTTCCTGAGTGCTCATGGAACATGCAGCAATGAGCCAGACTGAAGAGTCCATTGAGTGTCTTCTGAAGCCAGAACAATGTGGCATTCTTGGCTCTATGACATCATTTTTTAAAAATAGCTGCTTTCAGCAACAGATATCAGTTTATAATGAAAACGTTTTTTCATTTCTTTTGGGAAGAGGGAGGGGACGTTGGGGGGCAGTTAACCAGTGACTAAGTGAGGTAAATGTTCTGATTGTCCCCAGTCTCCATGTAAATAGAAATGTAACTGGCACCAAGCTGCAAGGTCACGTGGACATTCGCTCATAGAAATATGAAGCAAATAGTCGCTTCCATTGTTCAGCTTTATGACTAGTAAGTCATTAACATCATGAATTTTATTATTAGCAGACTTTTAATAGATTAGAAACAAACAGCAATTACAAGACAAAGGTCTCCATGGATGCTTCCGGGATGACTTTGATGAGGCTGAGGAAGGTGTCGTCCCTACACGTGACAGGGGGCAGGGCTGTAATGTCACAGATGCATAGAGGGGAGGAGGGTGCTGGCGCCCACCCTGGGCTGGCCTCCGCTGTCAGCAGATGGTGCCCCCCAGACCCCCACTGTGTCACACAGTTTTCTACCACTTGGTATGCAAAATCTCCCTGCCTTCAGAGTCACGGAGAAGTCTTGTTGCCCGGGTGTGCTGAGAAGGGTTTAACAGCCGGCTCTGGGGGAAGTTTCTGTGGTTTCAATGCTCGCACACCACGGCCCGGAATGCCAGGTAACCTCCCCTCCCCCACATCTCAGGCCTGCTCACTTCAAAACTGTCATTTGACACCTAAGGAAACTTCTTCAAGTTTTTGTTTTTCATACCCCTTAAGTAACATATGTTTTTATATATTATATATGCATATTCATCCTTTACAGGACTTCAAATTACCATCTTTATAACTCCAACTCAGAGGAATATTCCTGTTACATAAGCACATATTTGTACATCTAAGTAACATTTACTTGTTCTACAAAACCTGAATAAATCTCAAATACTAAATTATTTTCCTGGATTATTATTTAAGGATACCCCCAGGAACTTAAAAAATGTGGCTTTTAATGTTTTGCAAAAAGAAATAAAAAGAATAACCTCCCCACCAAAAAAAAGAGAGACATGAACGATATAGCAACAAATATTTATTATCTCCCTGTATAGGACAGGAAAATTGCCTTTAGAGGTCTGTTTTCTTTTCTTTTTTTTTTTAAAAGATGACCGGTAAGGGGATCTCAACCCTTGACTTGGTGCTGTCAGCACCACGCTCAGCCAGTGAGCAAACCGGCCATCCCTATATAGGATCCGAACCCATGGCCTTGGTGTTATCATCACCGCACTCTACCGAGTGAGCCACGGGCCGGCCCTAGAGGTCTGTTTTCTATTTATATTCCTTCAAACAATGTGAAAACTAAATCAGACTTTGGAAGAATAGTATTTTATAGGAGAAAAATAAACTTTGAGTTTACTTCCCGGCTCTGACTCTGAACGTTGACTTGGGAAACGTCTGCATGATCGGCTCTTGGGAGGCATGGCGAGCAGATTCTAGCAGGACGCGGCTCTGCTGCTCCTACTTCACCCCTGATAGTCCCTCTTCACCAGATGAAGCCTCCTAGTCCATGGTCAGAGCTTTATTTATAAAGTTTGGATTCCCTTCAAGATATAAATATCCCTGGAAAGGCTGGGGGAGTTGAGTTTCTCTCCCTCCTTCCCTCTCTCCCTTCCTTCCTCCTCTCTTTCTTTCTTTCAGAATTTATCGATGACAGCTATGTGCAGGACGTTGTGCCAGGCACTAGGATATAGAGACTGGTCAGAGTTCCTCTCTGACAGTAGGCACTGATGGTCCAGCTGGTGGAGACCAACATACAGATGCAATTAACATGGACATGGTCTGTGAAGAAAGACCGCAAAGGGCACAGGTGGACTCGGAGAACAGTGGTTAATTCCACCCAGTAGGGGAGTGAGTCTGTGAGGAAGAGCTTCAAGAAGGCATTGGTGCTTAAGCTGAATCTTTGGAAGTGTCCGTGTTTGGATGCATGTCAAGTGAAGGCCAAATCACAAGAGCACCAGCAGCAGCAGGAGCAGCAAGCTTTTATTAAGCTTGTCTTGTGTGCTCGGCACCCTTCTAAATCCATACATTATCTCACATAATCCTGATGGCAACTTTGTGAAGATTATACTCTTATTACCCCTATTTTAGATGAGAAGATTGAGGCACAGGCAGGTTAAGTAACTTGCCAAAGACTACAGAGTTGGTAAAACATGGAGCAAGCCAAGCACTCTGACACTGGGGCCACAATCTCAACCATTTACAATATTCTACCACAGATGGTACAACTGGAAGATTTTTAGTCATGCAAATAGGGAGAGTGTGGCAGGTGGTGGTGGGGAAGTGGCTTAACCCATTCCCATCCTAAGGTGGGATGGGCATGCGCTCTCTAAAGGCCCTGGGCCAGGGCATCAGTTTTGTGCTGCTGCACAGTCCGACGATTCGTGCAGAGAGCATCACTGCGCACCAGCGTGGCAACAGTCCATTACCTATAAATGTAGCAATAAATGTGCTGTGAAGAAATTTTCTGTAACCAATTCCAGTAATAATTGGATTAGATACTTATTTAGTGTGGATTTCAATAAAGCAGCCATGTTAACTTCATGTTCAAGCGAACAAGACTGCTTCGCAGAGATCAAATTAAACTGCATTAAATGGGCGTCAAAGATGGCCTGCTGGCAGAGTTTTGGTTAAGCATGGGGTCAGATCATCTTGAACTAGCAAACAAAGCTCTGACATTATTAATGCCATTGTGTATACCATACTACACAAATAGGGGTTTTCTGCCTTACTGTTATGGAAGTCAAAACATAGACCAGTTAAATAAGCAGCTGGGGCTTCCAGTCAAGACAGTGGAATAGACAGTCCCCAGCTTCACTCTCTCCCACAAATCAATGAATTTACAACTATAAGAAAGCAACGACAGCCAAGCTGGGGCCACTAGAGCTCAGGGGAAGAGGAGAGACCTACACAGTGCATGAAGGTGGGAGAAACCATGATGAGAGAAAGAAAGGACTGCTCTGACCCTTTTGAGCCCTGGCTGCATCCAGGCTGGAGCTGCTGAGCACATGGAGCAGGAGCCGGCAAAAGTCACTGCTGTGCCCTTCAGATGGAGTTGCTTAGAGGCGGCAGGGGAGAAGAGGGCCTTGGTGGCACCCAGGCAAGCAAGACCACTAATAGGGTTCTGGTGGACCCATACAGGAGCAAGGAGCCAGAACAACTGAAAAACAGGAGCCACTCAGAGGCCAGTGAGTCATCACAAGGGACCAGCACAGGGCCCATCCCATGGAAAGTGTTTGGAGCACAGGTGGTGTGGGAGATGGGCCCACCGGGAGAACAATGGGGCACAGCAAGGACAGCTGATCTGCCCCCCAGTCAGCGAAGGACCACTCAGAGGAAACTGGTCAGTAACATAGAACTGCATGGGGTGTAGTTTGATGAAAAGACTCAGGTCTAGACCGGAGTTTCTACACAGCCCAGGTGCACTGGATTTCACTAGACCCAAAGTACCTATAAAGTCAACCATTAAAACCTGAGCTTCACAAAAAGCCTTCCCCAGGGAATGAGCAGCAAAGCAGCAATTTAGCTCAACCACAGGGCTCCAGTGCTGGTCTCCACAGGAAGTTCCCCCATTTTAGAAGTCGGCAAAGGACAACAAAATAGTTCCAGTGCAGAGTTTGAGTGGTGGGAACAGCAAATAATCCAACACAGAACTGAAAGAAAAAACAAAGTACCCACAACCAGAGACAAAGTTTGATATTAACTAGTAAAGGTCTCACATCACCAAAGAACACCTATAACACCTAGAAGGACCAGAAGTCCCCTGGGCTACCAAGCCAAGCCCCCAACACCCGCAACCAGTCCTGAAGGTGGGAGCTGAGGGCTTCGGCCATGGCCCCAGACATGTGCACTCAGCCCAGTGACAACCACTGAGCTGCCGCAAGAAGGGCCCTGGGTTCCCGAGCTAGGGTGGTGGGGAGCAAGGGCTTTTGCCACACACCCCTGACATCTGCACCCAGCCCAGCAATAAGCAAGACACTGGGGAAGCCCCCTTGTCTCCCCTGTGGTAATGAGGGGGAAGCCATGGGCCTCGATCCCGCCCCTCCTCCTTCCTTCTTCTTCCATCCCATTTCCTTCCCCTTTCCCCTCTCCCCCTCCCCCACATCTGCTCCGCAACATCATAGAATGTAAAAAAAATAATAATATTAATAAAAAATAAAATAAAAAATAAACCCCCCAAATATAAATAAATAAACAAACAGCTGGACCTGAGGCTACAGGGTCTTATTTTATTTTATTTTTTGTCTTTTTCCGTGTCCGGCAACGGATCACAACCCTCAGTGTTGCCCCCGTACCGGACCCGGGACCGGCAACGGGATTGCAACCCTCGGTGTTGCTCCCGCGCCTCGCTCAGCCAGTGAGCGGGAACCGGTCTGTATGTGGGATCCGAACCCTCGGGCGGGAGCGCCGCCACGCTTCCCAAGCGGCGCACTTATCCAGTGCGCCACCAGGCTGGCCCACAGGGTCTTATTTTAAACATAGCATATGTGAGTTAACTTAGAAACACAATCTATCATATTAAACTGATAATCTTAATTAAAATATTATTGGTGTTGTATTTTGGTTTGGACTTAATGTATACATTTGCTTTGGTTTTATAGTTATGTAAGAGGTATAAGGAATGTGTCTCCTTTGTTAACAGTGCAAATTCCAATTTCTATCTCATCGTTCATTTGAAAGTTTTTGATTTTCATTTTTTCTGTGCCTTGAGAACTGGGATTTTGACACTTGGCTAAGACGATTTGTGGACTTCCAGTGCACTGTTCATTTGTTCTTTTGAATGCCTTCTGTCCCTCGTGCTCACATGTCACCGCCAAAGGCAGTGGTTTTCAGTAGTATATCGTGAGTGTGTAGATAAAGCACTCAGAAATGCATTTAGGCTGCAAGCAACAGAGAACCCAATACCCAGCTAGCTACCAGGGAGTTTGGGAAGGCAAGTATTTTTAGTTGCGGGCAATGCTAGCTTAAAAAAGTCAGGGCGTTGCTGGTAAGGAAGGTAGAGAGAGATGCTGGGTAGGAAACTAGCAGAATCAGCTGAAGTCAATGAGCGAAAAAAGGTGCAAGCCATTCCTACATTTCTCTCTCGTCATTCCCTCCTTCCCACTTTCTCTCCCTGGCACCTTCAAGAGAGTGGTGTGCTGATAAGTGTTTAACATTTGGCTTTCTCGGAAAAAAGCTCTGGGTTATAGTGTTTGCTAATCTCCATGGTGTGAATATTCCCACTATGGTGGGCTTTAAGCTACCCACGTAATGTCATTGAGCATGGTGTTGGGATGATATTTTCACCAGACAGGTGCAATAGGAGTGAATAACCTCAAGAGCACACATAGTAGCAAAACGTTGTCAGCTGAATTTGTCAGGGCTGCCACAACAAAGTCCCACAGACCGGGTGGCCTAAATAACAGACATTTATTTTTTTGCAGTCCTGGAGGCTAAGAGCCTGGATCAAGGTGTGGCAGGGCTGGTTCTCTGAGGCCTCCCTCCTTGTCTTGCAGACGGCCGCCTTCTTGCTGCCTCTTCCTCTGGTCGTACCTCTGTGCACGTGCACCCCTGTCCCCTCTCTATGTGTCCTAATCTCCTCTTCTCATAAGGACACCAGTCAGTTTGGATTAAGCCTCATCCTAATGACCTCATTTTACCTTAATCACCTCTTTACAGGCCCCATCTCCAAATACAGTCACATTTTGAGGTACTGCGGGTTAGGGCTTCAATATAGGAATTTTGGAGAGGAACAGTTCAGCCCAGAACAAATGTTGTAAAGTAACTAATAAGTAATGAATTTTGAGTATTTTCTTTGTTTTTAATATTTATTTATGAGTTTATAGAATTTAAGTTTTTTTCCCTTTTTCTGTTTTTTTATCTTTTTGTTTATTTATTTATTATAGAATTTAAGTTTTAATAACATCTGTGTTTAGAAGTTGACTTAAAAAATTCCTGAAGATTTAAAAATTGGCTCTCATGAGCTGGTATGAACAGATTCCAGTGTTACTTTAAAAGAAAGTAAACATTTCCAAACCAGAGGTTGAGAAAAAGAAAGAAAGAGAGAAAGAGAGAAAGAAAGAAAGAAAAGTGCAGGCAACCCCCCTTACTCAACCTGAAAAACACAGAGTACCATACGCCAGAGCATCGATTTTCTTGAGGGTCTTTTTCTGACTCCAGGATTAGTCCAGCTCTAATATTCTTTCATTCTGTAAAAGACCTTAATAATAACTAGCAGTTTCGTGATGCTTTTCAATTTAAAAAAATTTCACCTTATTCCACACCGTATTTAGAAAGTCTTTATTGCATGTCTGCTATGGACTGAATATTTGTGTCCCTCCAAAAGAGGTTGAATCCCTCATGTGATGCTATTAGGGGGTGGGGCCTTTGGGAGGTGCTTCGGTCATGAGGGTGGGGCCTTCATGATAAGGTTGGTGCCCTTTTAAGAACAGAGCAGAAAGAGCCATCTTCCTCTTTCCTTGCTCCCTGCCACATGAGGACACAGCAAGAAGATGGCCATCTGGAAACCAGGAAGAAGGACCCTCACCAAGAACACTGATCTAGGACTTCTAACCTCCAGAACTGTGAGAAATAGTTGGTTTTTGTTTAAGCCACCCAGTCTATGGCATTTTTGCTACAGCAGCCTGAGCTAAGATAGTGCCCGTCAGGTGTAAAGCACTGTGCTGGGAAACCAGGTCACAGAGATGACAAGACAGACACGGCCCCTCCCCTTGTGGAGCTTGTATCTCTCAGGGGAGATGGATATTGAACAGTCATTTAAATATTAATTATAGCAGTTCTAAATGCCAGCAGGAACACGTACAGCACACAGTGGGGGCATTTAATAGGAGGAGCCCACCTCGTCTGGGAGACCAGAGAAGACTTATCTTGGGAAATACAATTTAACCTGTATTTTGGACTGGATTGTGTCCTCCCCCCACCCCCAAATTCAAGTATTGAAGTCCTGACTCCTGGTATCTTAAAATACTACTGTATTTGAAGACAGGGCCTTTAAAGAGGTGATTACGTTAAAGTGAGGCTGGTAGGGTGGGCCCTGATCCAAGCTGACTGTTGTCCATATAAGAACAAGAAATTTTGCCACACAAGAGAGACATCAGGGATACCCATGTGGTGAGGGGGGACCATGTGAAGACCCAGGGAGAAGGAAGCTTCTACAAACCGAGGACAGAGGTCTCTCGAGAGACCAACCCTGTCACAGCTGGGTCTTGGACTTCCAGCCTCTAGAACAATGAGAAAATAAATGACTGTGGTTGAAGCCACCCTGTCTGTGGGACCTTGTCTGGCAGCCCAGCCGGGGCGCTGGCAGTGAGCAGTAGCTGGTCAGACTAAAGGGGGTCGGAGGCCTTTCTAAGCCGAGGGGAGAGCATCTGGGCTGCTCCTCAAAGGCTCACGGATCAGTGGTCAGGAGCGTGGGCACCCGAGGGCAACGGGCCGCACTCAGATCAACCCTGGGAAAGTTCCACGATGCTCGGCGCCTCTGTTTTTCTCAGAGTGGCACACAGTGCTGGAAATGCTCAAAAACTGTTAGAGATCTTTTATTATCCGAGGACGACTCATCATCATCCTCAGGGTTTAATTGGAATGGTACCTACAGTGGCAAGTCTTGACTGGTACCACGCCAACCCGAGCAGAGTCGTTTTCTTTCTCTTCGTGGGAAGGAAGACCATCTGTCTCTAAAATCTGGATTCTCCTTTTTGTAGGACTGGGGGCTTGGATTTTGTCCTAATGTCTGTTGCTATAGGCCATGGAAACTTACCATTTGAAAAAAGAAGTAAAATTAGGCCTCTGGGAGGGAGGACTGACTAGGCTGTGGGTAGGAACCGTTAGGGTTTGGGGGGACAGGAGCAGGGGGCTCTTACAGGTGTCTGGCCCCTGTTCCTGAGCTCGCATGGCCTGGGAAGTGCCAGGGGGCAGGAAAAGAACCCCACTGGGGACACCATTAACTGTCAAGAGCATTCGGGTCCCTGGAGAGGACACTGCCTGGCAACACCAGGAGAGTCATGAGCCCCTGGAGGCCTGGAATGCAGGATGGAGGGAGAGAAGTCCATGTACCTCTGCTGCTCGTTAGAGGATAGCCAGGCTCAAACCATCTCAAAGACTCAGATGTACTGAGGGGTTTCATGCACCCCAAATTAGGGACTTCAGGACAGCGTGTTACCCATTAGCCACCCCACTATATTATGTTTATCTGTAAATACTCTCACTGGACTCAGGTCCTTAAGGACAGGTACTATATCTTCTTGTTGGAGTGAGCAGGACTGAAGCCATGTTGGGACCTAAAACCACATGGGCTTTAGAAATTTGAATTTCCTCCTTTCCCATGGTTATTTGATATTTTGACCTTGGTTACGAAGCAGGACGACATTATTTACACAAATGTAGAGCTTTCTTCCAGATAGCCTGGAGCTGCAAATTGCCATGACGCTTGCACTATCCAGACCCTGAGAAACAAAGGAAGACACCAAAAACGTTATGCTGATTCTACCCTGAAGCAAAGCAAAACCCTGCAGGACCCTAAGAAAACATCAAGGATGAGAACAGAAGTCAGATGGAGCTGTGGTGAGAATTTGCACCTGGCCCCTTATACGATCCTGTCCCTCCTGCTTTTCACTTCACGCATATCACTGCCTCAGTCCTCTTTAGAAACCCCTCAGTAAGTTTGAATCTTGGAGACTGCTTTAGCCTGGCCATTCTCCATCAGGTTTACTGGGGAGATGGATTAGCCTGACACCCCCCTGAGGTCACCAGTACTACTGAATAAAGCCAACCCCCTTCTTCACCCTCATTTGACTTTTGAGTCATTTGTTTTTTGTTTGGCAACAGGCAGCCAGACTTGGGTTAGATAACATTTTCTCTCTGCATCCTCCACACTTAGTGTATCGCCTCGCCCTTCTATTTGTTGAATAAAACACTAACTTATAGAGATTGCTTTTGAGGGCCAGTGATGTACTGACATGTCTCATCATGGAGTTGTATCTAAAACCCAGAGAATCCACCTGTTGAGCCTCTGCTCTTGCCGGCAAACCCTTGAGGGAGGGTGTGCCTTATGCTTTCAGCAGTGCCTGGTACCATGGCTAGCCCACCCTTCAAGCACAGGAAGAACCTGAGAACTGGTGGTGCAGTCTAGAAGGTTGGTTAATGGACTGATTGATAAATCTGTGTAAAGTTCAGAGCAGATAACACTCCTCATCCAATGCCCGTTCCAGGGAGTTGCCTGCAACCTCTCTTATTCATTCGTTCTGAAGATTTTTAAGAAGAGAAACATGTTATGTGTCAGCTTTTTTTCTTTTACATATGTTTTGCTCTTTTACTTTTATGTTCAGCAAGGTAGGAGAAAAGCATAGACTTTTACTCGTTTATTCAGTATACATTTATTGAACATCTGCTATGTCCTAAATACTCATTGGCTAAGTATCTAAGGGCAAGTTGGTCCATCTCTCTGTGTTTCAGTTACACATATACAAACTGAGGGCAATCATACCTATTGCCAGGTTGGCATAAAGTTTAAAAGAGGGCAAGTACATGACAGCTTGGCATTTGTTTAATGTCATGTAGCCCTCTCACCAGGACCAGTGACAGCTGATTATTTCAGTTGTCTCTTGCAGTGCTGGGGTGATTCTGAGGGGCTTCCAAAAATGCTGTTGATGCCTGACTGAGTTCATTAAGTTATTGTGACATAAGACAAGGGGCAGGACTTCTCTGGGCAGAGTCTGTCCCATGCCTGACACATTAATAATGCATGTGACATCTTAATAATGTGGGAAAGGAGAGGTTCATCACACAACTTTTCTGGTTCCTATGCATGAGAAAAGAAAGTTTCCTAAAAAAATGAGATTATGTTGTCAACGTAAATTCTCTATGGTTAGGACTAGGTTTATCTGCATATAGTTGAAATACTCCTCCCACACAATTCCCCTCCCCCAAGTAAGTCTTAGATAAGATAAAATTATATTATTTTCTCATGCAAAAGATTAGAGTTAGGCATTCCAGGACTGGTGTGCCAGCTACACAAAGCTGGAGACCCAGGTCCTTCCCAGTTCCACCTCTAGCCTGGCCTCTTGGTCCACGGTAGCTGCCAATGCTCCAGTCATCACATTCATGTTCAAGTCAGCAAATAGAGGAACAGGAAGAAACGAGCTTCCCCTTTCTTTTAAAAAAACTTTCCTAAGTGCCACACAGTCCTTCTTCTATCTCTTTAGAAATTGGGCACACAGCCACATCTCCACAAGGAAGGCTGGAAATAGAGTCTTTCAGCGGGGCAGTAACCTGCTCAGCTAAAAATAGGAGTTCTAATACAAAGGTGGAAAGGATGTTGAATGTAGGCAAATCGTGGCCTCTCTCACATCTTCCATTCTGGAGAAGGCACATAGCCATTTCCCCCTTTACGTTTCTTCCACCCTATGCAGAAACTGTCATTAATGTCATCACATTTTAATGCATGGAAACAGAAGTGCCTGTTTTTCATCATGCTCATATTTTCCATCCCAGGCCCAAACAAAGGAAGAAACAGCATCATTCTTCCACCTGCATGCGCACCCTCCTGTTCTCAAGAGTTCTGTCCCCGTCCCACCTCTCTCTGTCTCTCTCTCTCTCTCACAACCCCCATTCACGCATGTGCACAGAGCTCATGTTAAATTGGCCTTCCGAGCTGCAAACCCGTCCTTGAAACTGATCGCCAATCTCTTGGTACTGGCTGCCAGCACCAGCACCGGAACATTTCATCTCGTTCAGGGGAAACATCCCTGAGGAAAGGGGGACCACTCCACTCAGTGGAGCACAGGGTTTGTGTCAAGATTGGGACCTGTATTGGCTCAGTTAATGATGACAGAGCTTACTCCTATCTCAAGATACTTCTCACAATTGGAAGGGAGAGAATTGTTACCTTTCATACAAAATATGAAACCTGTTACCTTTTGAGCAAAAGATTAGAAAGATAACAAGCATTTGGGTGTGACAAATTCAAGGTCACAACATTTGGTAGGATGCTTATTATCTACTAATCTAATTGTTGGCTCTGGCAGATTGACTCAGTAGTTCAGATAGTGGCCGGGCTGAGGCTGGAAGGTCTGGCTAAAGCCTGCTGCAGCCCTTACATCTTCGTGAACTTGGGCTCTATCTTCATCCTTAAAATGACAATAGGAATGTCTACTCCACAGCACCATTTTAGCAGGAAATTAGGCAACACATGGGACACGGCTCACAGAGGACCTGGCATCTAGCAAAGACTTCGTAATTTATTCTTTTTCCCCAGAGGGGAGGAATGGAGACTATTGGGAAAATAGAATAGTTTAATCACGCCCCCTCACCTCAGGTCCAGTTGGGTGTGGTGCAGCACATTCTTTGTAAACAAATTATGTGTGTGGGTGGAGTTAGTGTGCATGTGCACTAATGTATCTTTTTAGTTTTGTTGCTATTCTGGTGTGTTCTTGGGAGTTGTGTGGAGCAGCCTGGCAGAGCTTGCATCTAAAAAGAGAGCATGTTTACTTTGCTGGCAGCTGCTCAGTTTTTCTTTGGACTTTGCTGCTGGTAGCAGTTGAGTTTCTGAGTTTCCCTTTGGACTGCCTAGCTCCTAGACATGTGTGTGCAGAAATAAAGACTACACTTTCTTCAACCAAGGCTCCAAGGACCTTTTTTTCTGGTTACCTAGCTCATAGATCTGCAGGTGAAGGGTTTGTGACCCAGTCTGGACAACGGGCTTGAGGAGTCTGTGAGCTCCAGACCTAGCCCTAGCTCTACAGCCCTAGCTCTTTAAAGAGACCAGACAGGAAGGAGGAGATGCTTGAGAAGTTAAAATGGAAACTGTTTTAAACAGGTCCTTATCAACCTTTCGGCCAAATTCAACTAAAATTCTCAGAAGCACGCGAGTACACCTTCCAGTCTACTTTATTTAATTCTACTCTAAGATCAACTCTGTTCAGCAGACATAGCTCATTTATAAGATGTTACATATCGAGGACTTATTTTTTTAAACCACTGAACTCGAAATACTCTTTTGTCAAGGTTAAAAAAATATTGGAGTCATTTTTTAAAAAATTGAATCTTAATAACACTTTTTCATTTTTCCAGAAAGGAAACTGACACATAAAGAATTTAGTGAGTAGATTACGCAGCCAGTTCTCCCAGTCTCTCATTCTGCTTTTTCTCTCCTTACCTCCAAAGACAGTGACCAAGCTTTGAAAGTATTTGGATCACAAAGTTGCCAGCATGGCCCTGCCATGAGTTTCTGTGACTTCCCACCCCCCGCCCCTTGCCCCTGAGGCTGGGACAAGTAGGGGTTCCCCGGCTGCCCTGGGGTGCTTACTCAGAGGGACACACTGTGCCTCCTGCCCCCACAGCCGGCTCTGCCAACTCTGCCTGCTGCCTCATAGGCGGTGTGCAGGAGAGGGGCAGGAGGAAGAATCCACATGGCTCAGAGCAGAAGCACTGATGCTGCTGGGCCTGCAAACTGCAGCATGCCAGAACCAGGGAGCGTCATTTTCCCATGCTCTTACGTAGCCATGGAGAAAGATGGAGAAGTAACGCTTAAGTTGTTTTGGTATTAAACGAGTTTATGTCAACGGACCCAATGCAGGACAACATAAAGAGCGTGTTCTTGTGGCTCCCAGTCCCCACCCTCAGCCCCCAATTCTCTATGCATTCCTTCCGCAAACATTATGGAAAGTCTACAGGGCCCCTGGCAAATTTGTAACATTACCTTATCTAATCCTAGGGCCCTGGGCTGGGGAAGTGGAGTGAGGCACTTGCCTCTTGTGCAAAATTTAAGGCAACCCCCCCCCCCCCAAAAAAC
>NW_007742523.1:18035-18739 GCF_000696425.1 Galeopterus variegatus
ACATGTGTCATTGTGTTTGACTTTCACCAAACCCTTTAAGTGAGGTGCTATTCTTATCTCCTTGCTATTGAGGAGGAAACAGGTCTAGAAACATTATGTAAATTTACCCAAGGTCACTCAGCTGGTACGGGCTGGTGTCAGATTTTAAATCCAGGTAGGAGAATTCTAGGGCCCACACCCTGACTCACTTCAGTGAGTCACCTCCAAGGCCCTGGCCAGACCTCATTCAGTCCTCAGAGACAGTCAGTCCTGCGTGTCATGGGATCCACATCTATGAATTCAACCGCAGACCGAAAATATTCGGGAAAAAAACCCAGTAAAACGTTATGCAGGGCGGGCTGGTTAGTTCAGTTGGTTAGAGCGTGGTATTGTAACAGGATCCACATACTGGCACACAATATAACAACGATTTACATAGCATTTGCATTGTATTAGGTATTGTCAGTAATCTAGAGATGATTTAAAGTATATGGGAGGATGTGCATAGTTAATGTGCAAACTCTACACAATTTTATAACAGAAACTTGAGCATCTGTGGATTTTGTTATCTTCAGGGGTCCTGGAACCAATCCTCTGTGGGTATCGAGGGACAACTGTATTGAGCATCTATTCCAAGCCATGTGCTCTGTTTAGGGCTTGTTTAATTCTTTTTTTTTTTTTTTTGTCTTTTTGTCTTTTTTCCGTGTCCGGCAACGGATCGCAAC
>NW_007742523.1:20717-21449 GCF_000696425.1 Galeopterus variegatus
ATGGCTGAGCATGTTCAGTAGAAAGGAGTTTATCCTATACATGAACTTCCACTGTAGGCACCAGAGAGCACCTAGCATATTTTACATGTATTTGGTGGAATTTGACCAATGAGCATGCTCCAAAGAGACCAAGCATGTGCAAGGATGTGTTACATAACTGGAGCCATCCCCTTAGTTGAATATTCATTAGATAGATGAATATGTGTAGAACAGCCAACTATAAAAGTAGAACCCAGGAAGACGGCGGGGCAGCTCACTCTCTCTGGAGCCACCTGCACTTTGCTTGTGAGGTGTGTGTTTCTTATGCTCACTCTTCCAGCCAGCCGGCACTGTGTGAAGTGTATATTTCTTTCTCTTTGCAATAAACCTGTTTTTAGTTTCTACTCTGACTCAGCTCTTGAATTCTTTCCTGTGGCAGAGTCAAGAACCTGACAGAGAATGGTGCCTAGGTTTGGCATCTGACCTCCTCAGACCCTCTCCTNATGCCCCATCCTTATTAACAGAAACTTCTGCACGAGAGTTGGCTGTACCTTGTAACCAGCTCTATCTAGAGCCCTAGTGAAATGAACAATGTCAGATGGTAGCCGAGAGAGGCAGGTGCACCACTACCTGCCATGTCTGGGGAATGGCACACTCGGGTTTATAAAATAAACATGCTATTTAATAATACGTCTTTATGTATGTGTGACCAGTGTCCAAAGAGATAAGATTCAGTCAAGTTCATGGTAGAAC
>NW_007742524.1:0-21443 GCF_000696425.1 Galeopterus variegatus
CACGGCATATCACGGGTGACGTTGGCCTGGGTCACCGGTCGAGGTGGCGTTTGCAGGTTTCTCCGTGTGCAGTTGCTCTCGTGGCCCCCGTCCCGTGCTGTGTCTGGAGGGAAGTCTCTGTGTGCAGCGCGTGCTCGGGGCCGGGAGCGAGGCCCTCCTGGAGGCAGAGTCTCCGCGTACAGCGTGCGGAGCTGCACACGGGGCTTGTCTGTCCTCCCCGTCCATTTACTCAGTCATTTATTTATGGCGGTGCAGATCCTGGACGTCTGTTGCACACTCTGGGCTGCAGGCCGGCACTGCCTCGTGCCCGCTTGGGCAGCACGTGTGCCAGCACTACTGCGGTTCTTCTGTTGCTCACGTCCTGCTTTGGCCACTGGGAGCTCTTCTGATCACCTCCAGCGTCCCTGTGATTCGGCCCCGTTGCGGGTTTTTGGAGCACTTTTAAAATTTTCTGGCACTGCAAGCTGTTCCATTCACATTTCGTATATTTCCTATTCTCATTCCGAAATCAGCCATTTCTCCAAGGAGCCCTGGTTCCTTTAATTGGAGAATGGTGTTAGAGACCAAGACCTGGGAGCTGGCTGTGCTCCTTGACCCCGGGGTGTTACTGCTTCTGGGCCCTCTCAGCTGACAGAGGAAGGAAACATTTATATGTGTGTACCAACAGGCGTGCATACACATGTCTATAAATATTTCTATGTGCGGCCATCTGTGTCTGTATTAAGCTAAATGCGAGTTCATACTGATGTCTCCACCTGGACTCTGTTATCTCAGGGATTCATGCAGCCTCCTGCCCTGCAGAAGGGAGAACCCTGGCCCTGCTGCCCACCACCCGCCCGTATGCTGAGTCCAGCGCACACATACACAGTCTCGGAACTGCAGCCCCAGCCCCCGCGGCAGCAGCTGTATTGACAGAGCTCAGCACATGTGCAGTCCCATCCACCAGAGTCGCTCAGGCCCCTCTGGCCCTCCTCCTCGGACTGCACTGTCGCGTGAGCGGGGATGAACATGTTTTCATACTTTTGGGGATGAATATGTTTTCATATTTTTAAGAGTCCTTTGTACTTCCTTTTTTGTGAATTGTTCTTATCCTTTGCTGACTTTTCTGTTTCTGTTTTCTTCTTGTTGATTGTAGCTCGTATCACAGGGGAAAGCTCATTTCCTCAAATGTCTCTCTCGTGTTGTGATTTTGCCCGTTGGTTTTGTGCACGGGATGCGTTTTGTCCTTTCGCCACACAGAAGTGCTCCCACATCTCTAGGCTGTTGCAGTCGCCACTCACTCAGCAGCCCTAGACCTGCTGCTGTTTCTGTCATCGTGAAACCAACTCTTTGTCCTCCCACCTAGCCCTGGGATGCACCCTGCTTACCTTTTGCAGAAGAGTGGTGTGAGTTAGTGGGGCACAGTCCCCAAGACACCTTCACTTCTGACACCAAGTGCAAGTTTGGGGTCCCCAAGACCACCCTTAGGTCTGGTAACTCACTAGGAGGACTCACGGAACTCACAAAAGCTGTTGTACTCATGGTCTGGTTTATTACAAGGAAAGAATACAGATCCAGAAGGGTTTCAAACGTGAAGCTTCTGTTGTCCCCTTCCCTCGAGTCAGGACAGCATCACGTTCCCAGCATCGATGTGTGACAACACACAGAGGACTGTCAGCCATGTGGAACCTCCATGTGGAGTCTCTTTTGGGTTCCACGAAGGCACAGTCAACACCTAGGGGGCCATTCAGCCCCCAACTCCTCCAGAGGTCAGCTGACACCACATGGCCTGAGCTCCCACCCCGTGTTACGTTGTTGGTGTGGGTCAAAGCCCCACACCCTAAAATCACTGTTAGATGATTAGCTGGCAAGTCCCCAGGTAAACAAAGACACTTTTCTCAGGCAGGATGTTCACCTCCCAGAAGCTGAGGTCGGAGGCCAGAGATGCATTTCTTACCACACAGGTGGTCCCTGCGTGGTGCCCGCTCTCGGTCCCCAGCAACTTCCATGTGGCAGATCCTGTGCTCAGCCTCGGCTGCACCTCTTCTTGCCGACCCTGCGTGGCTCTGTGAGGCAGTGGCACACTCTTCTGAGTACTTACCGTCTGCTGGGCACCGTGCAATGGCCTTGCAGCAGTGATCTCATTCCTCTAAGACGAGCAAAGCCCTCTCCTGGGTCCACTTCCCCTCCTGCCGTTGCCCCTTCTCAGCTCCCCTTCACCCCAGAGCCTTTGGGCCTCACATCCACACTCTGTCCCTACGCCTCGCCTCCCGTCCTCTCTGAAGCCCTTTCCAGTGTCCGGCTTTGGGCTCATGGAGCGGGGTCCAGCTGGAATTTTAATGAGGAATTGCCTTGAGTGTACACATCATCAGTCTGTGAGAGTTGGCAGTCTGCTGCTCTCTGTAATTGAACATTGGGTTGTTTTTTAATCTGCTATTTGTAACCTAGTCTGGAAAATGTGCCAAAGCTGTGAGTCCCTTCACTAGAAAAGTGGGCACGCTCACCTACCATGGGACCTCAGACCCGTGGATCCCGCAACAGCCTCTCCTCAGCCTCCTCCCGTTGGTGCTGCTGCTGCCAGATTGGTCTTTCCCTGTTCCAGAAACTGGTTCACGACATGGAGTCACTCTTGACAAATTGGTGACGTCTGTGGTGCAAGTCCACCCTTTTTGGTTTTTGTGGGTTTGACTGTTTGAGTCCAGGCCACCGCACTGCCATGGTGCCTGGGCAGGGCTGCACCCCAAGTCCAGCGGGCACTTCTGTGAGCTGTCCTTCCTGGTGGCTACGTCTCTGCTCCAGTCCTCAGGGCACCTGTGGGGCCACCCTTGGTGCTTGAACCTGATGGGAGGGGCCGGTGTTCTTGTCCACTGCAGAAGGCGGGCAGTGAGCCCAGCTGTTTCCCTGAGCTCACTGGTAATGACAACAGTGACAATGACCATGGCTCCTGGGCCAGGCCTCATGCTGCCTCTCAGACCCTCCCATCTGCCGGGGGTGAAGGACTCCCCACCTTATAGGGGGAAGGTGAGGCTTAATGGCCACGCCCAGCGCTCCTCATGCTGACCCCTGTCCTGTGTCCCTGCTCCCCTGTCCATCTGCTGCCTTGGGGCCACCTGGTCCATCCATGAACCCAGGACAGTCTCCGTTCTCTGAACCTGTTTCTCCAAGGCCTGGTGCTGAGAGAACCGGCGAGTTTCTGAGCCCTCAGCCACCCAGTGAGTGGTGTCTTCCTTTTTGCAGGAGGCCACAGGGACTGCGGGTTCCCGGGCCATCAACAACCTTCGAAGATCCAACAGCACGACACAGGTCAACCAGCCGTGGACCGACTCCCCCAGGTAGAGTCGGCTGCTCCTGTCCTGCCCTGCGTAGCCCTCCTTCCAGCCTTGACGGGCGGGCACTTGTCGGGCAGTGGGGCCTGGAGTGGGAGGGCGGGAGAGACCAGACATGTCTTGGCTTGTCACGTCTGGAGACCAGGACCTTGAGGTGGACGTTCTGCCTGCTGCTGTTCCTTTCTTTGTTGGGCTTTCCCTGGGGGTACTGGGCTGGGGTGGGCAGAACAGGCGTGACCCACCTAGGGCTTTAATGCTGGGGTCTTCCAGCAGCCTTTGCCACTTGCCCTCTGAAAGTCAAAGTCTGCCTGTGCTCGAGGCGGCAGCATCGTGGCGCTTCTGAACCCTCCCCTCAGGAGCCCCTACACCGCCTTTGCCTGTTTAAACTCTGTGGCTGCAGGTTCCAAACCAAACCAGCTGGACTGGGAGGAGCTGTCTGGAGGCCCCATGAGGCCCTGGGGGGAGAGCGGGGCAGTGAGCTGGCAGTGGCCAGCACCCTTCAGGAGATGCCCCTGGGCCAAGAGTGGCTCAGGGGGCCCTGAAGCCACCTCCCACGATATGCTGTCCCCACGTGACCCTGAGTGGGCAGGGTGCTCCTGCGGGGTGCTGTACGTCTGTAGCCAGTGAAGCGCTGGGCTGGCCAAGGACAAAGGAGTGGAACCTGGCCTGGAGCAGCAAGAGCAGCAGCCACCCTGCCCAGCACAGTGTCTGGGGCCTCCACGGAGCCCCTCTCAGGCTCGGGAGCTGGCATCACAGTGTGCAGCCAAGAGAGTGGCTCCAGGGCCCAGGGGCACAGGGCTGGCCTAGGGAGCCGCAGTGGACAGCTTCCAGACCCGTGCAGAAATAAATTAGCCTCTTCCAAGGGGACGTCTGCTCCACCCTGCAGGCCACTGGCTGAGAACACTGGGTGTGTGTGTTGTGCTGTGTGTGTGGCATGTGTGTGTCTGTGGCATGTGTGTCACTGCTGGCTGTGTGTGGTGTGTGTGTCACTGCTAGGAGTGTCTGTGGTGTGTGTGTGCCTCTGCTGGATGTCTGTGGTGTGTGTGTATCACTGCTGGGTGTGTGTCTATGGCCTGTGTATGTCTGTGACGTGTGTGTCACTGCTGGGTGTGTGTCTATGGCCTGTGTATGTCTGTGACGTGTGTGTCACTGCTGGGTGTGTGTCTGTGGCCTGTGTATGTCTGTGACGTGTGTGTCACTGCTGGGTGTGTGTCTGTGGCCTGTGTGTATGTCTGTGGCATGTGCGTGTCACTGCTGGGTGTGTGTGGTGTGTATTGGGGGTGGGTATGTCTGTGGTGTGTGTGTGTGTCTGTGGCATGTGGGGTGTATGTGGTTTATATTTGAATCTCATGATTCTTCTACAGGCAATTTCTTTTCCAGAGCTTGTCGTCCGGTTGGGTTTTCTCTTCTGTGAGCAGCTCGTCCATGTCTGTGCCCCATCCCTCTACTGCAGTGGATCCCAGAGGGGTGTCCCTGGGCCAGCGGCGGAAGCAGCACTGGGAGCATGTTGGGAAGGGCTGTTCTCTGCCTGCCCGGACCTCTGCATCGGGGCCGGGTGGCCTGATGCTCTGAGTGTTGATAATCCCTCCTGGTGATTCCTCTGCGTGCTCAAGTTTGAGAAATGCTGGCCTTTTCCTTCTTTATTTTTAGGAGTTCATAATTATCTTAGGTCAGCTGTCTATGCTTAAATATCTTCTTCTAGTCTGTGGCATGTCTTTCCTCTGTAATTGGTGAACAGATTTATTTTAAAGTCGTGATTCTGGAAAGTCTGCAGCGTGCCCAAGGCAGAGCTGCTGCTGTCCTGGTGCATCCCCCTCCCTGTCCTGGCTCGTTCCGAAGCGGATGCAAGTCTTCACGTTGCACCGCAGACACTTCCTTTGTAGTTGTGCTGTTTGAGTTTTTCTGTGCACAGGGTGGAGCAGGGTCTGGATTCATTTTTCGGTGTGGGGTGTCCCAGTATTTTCCCTGTGCTGTCCATCTTGGTCCTCTGCCGTCCACGGCATGCCGCCACTGCACGCAGGCTGTCCTGGGCTGACGTCCGTTGCTGACCCCACATGGTTTTGGAGTCTCTCCGCCAGCTCTTGCATTGTAAGATGTTGACTGTTAGAGAAAGATCCTGGTTTCATTCTTCAGAATCGTCATAGCGTTTCTGGTCCCTTACTCTTTGTTGTGAATTTAAGACGAGCTCATCAGGTTCCACTGACACTAAACCTGCGGGGTCTCAACCGGGGGTTGCCCCACTGGGCCGCAGCTTTACGCTCAGGGCCACCTCCCTGAGCAGGTGTCCCCCGGCACCGGCCACGCTCTCCACCCTGCAGCCATTCCTACGGTGAAGGTCTTGCACATTCTTGCTAGATGTGGTCCTAGGACCTTAGTTCCTCTTGCCTTGGTGAGCAGGATCTTTTCTTCCCTATTCCGTGTCCCATTTGGTGTGAGTGACGTGTAGGGAGGATTGTGACTTCTGCCTGTTGAGCTGGAGTCCAGCAGCCTTGCTGGACTTCCGCCGTGGTTTGTACTCTGACGTGTCTGTCCTTTGTAGGTAGTCATGTCTGCAGATAGACACAAATTTATAGTTTCCCTTTTAACTCTCTGCTTTGTGCCTGTGTCTCAGCTGCCTGGTAGGAGTGGAGTAATGTTTGTTAGGGTCCACACCCGCCCTGCTGCGAGAAGGAAGTGTCCTTACTGGTTTGCCAGGGTGCATGTTGTTCGTGGGTGAGGACTTGATTTCGTGGGTGCCCTGGTGCATGTATCAGGTGGCTGCATGGTCTCCTGGGCTGTCAGTGTGGCAGATTATGTCCAGAGCCTCTGGGCTTGGCTTCTCCAATGGTCGTGGGTGGGGCCTGTAAGAGTGTCCTGAGCCTTTGAGCCTTCCACATGGCAGTCTTGGTGATGATGACTGGGCTGGGAAGAGGCATCATCACGTGATCAGGGACCAGGGCCAGAGCCACGGGAGCCTCCCGGAGATTTTGGGTTGCTGTCTGCCAGCCCCTGCTGCCCACAGACGTGCAGACCAGCTTGCCAGACACCCGCACCTGCTTTCTCACCTGGCGGAGTGTAGAGATGAGTTTAGAGCCAAGTGGGCCTACCTCGGTTGTCTTTTGTCTTTTTAACAGCCTTACTGAGATACAGTTCACATGCCGGGCAGATCATACCGTGTGGAATCGTTCGCTATGTGGCTTTTGGGTCTGGCTTCTTTCACTGAGCTTACACCTGTTCGTGTTGTAGCATGCATCAGGCTTCACTCCTCTTTGTGGTTAAATAATATTCCGCTGTCTAGATAGACCACATTTTTCATCCCAGCATATCCGCTATTTGATGAAGCTGTCGCTTCCTGTGGGGCAAAGCGGCAGGTCCTGTGGCCTCCGGTTAAGTTCAGAGGTTGCGGATGAGGCATGTTCTGGCTCACATGGGGTAGCAATTGGACCGCCAGCCCACATCTCCCAGTTGTGTGTCCTTGCTCACTCAGAACTGCAGCCCGCATGGCTTTTTCTCTGCAGAGAAAAGAGTGGCGGCAGCAGGCGGCCGCAGTATTTAAGGGCCTTGGTCCCCAAAAGTCTGTGGTAAATATGACTAATGACAATCCCTGAGTCTTCTGGTGGAAAGTCACTCAGAATCCCCAGGCCTCATGTCACTGAGGAGCCTCTGCAGGCGCAGTCGCCAGATCAGGGCTAAGAAATGGTGTTTTAGGCTTGTTGGTTTCTGTTTTGGAAGCAGGATCCCTGGCTGGTGTCTCGAACCCTCCCCTCCTCTTTCCTGGAGTCTGCCGGGAGACTCACAAGACTCATGTGCTGTTCTCTCTTGGACACAGGGCAGCGGAGCCCAACGACTTCCTGACGCTCTTCCAGGGCAGCCCCGACAGGACAAAGAGGCCAGCCAGTGTGAGCAAAACTTCCAGCGAGAGGGGAGCCACGTGGAACGTGCTGGTGAGGCCCCGAGTCCTTCTCCCCTCGAGGACCGTCACCTGCTTCCTCCTCTGTTCTTTCTGCTTCTGCAAAGGGGGCTGTGTCTGCCGGTGCCCCTGGGTCATCCCATCTGCCTTGTGTGTGGGAAGCCAGGGGCTCCTCCATTTGTGGGTGAGGCAGGGCAGGGCCTGGTGTCCAGGTCACAGGCTGAGGCAGTGCCCGCATGACCAACAGGATGACCAGCCCAGGGGCTTTGCTGTGCCTTCTACTGCTCTGAATTCCAGTGCTCTCAACTCACCTGTGGGCCCACGGAAGAGAGAGAGCACCGTGGCACTGGCTCCTACCTTCACTGCCAACAACAGGTACGATCTGCTGCACGTGCCAGGCTGGGGGCTGTGTCTGTCTTTGTCTTGTTCCTGGCTGGTCCAGGGACCTTGGAACGAATGAGTGAATGAACAAACGGCTTTGGTCCCCTGGAGAAGAGGGGCGTGTCCTGCATACAAGGGACTGTAGGGCTGTTTGAGGAAGGGACTCAGCTTTGTTCCTGAGGAGTGTCAGGCTGGGGCAGGCTCTGGCTGGGCTACAGGTGAGTTTCAGAGGCTCATTGGGAGCTTGAGCTTCGAGGCTCTGTGAGTCTCTAGAGTTAGGGAGCATGTCACCTCCAATGCCCCAAACCCGCCCACCGCCTGCAGGGGTGGTCTGCGTCAGGGCTGCGCCTGTCACTGCTCGGAGCCGTGGACATATCAAACCAAAAGCACATCAGGAGTGATGGCCAGGATGGTGGGGCCGGGGAAGCACTGTGTGGGCCATGGCCTTGGCTGACAGGTCCCCCCTGGTGGTCAGAAGGGGGCCTGGAGAAGCCCCAAGAGAAAGCGGACTCAGGACGGACACCTCTGAGCCTTGAGAACAGCATGTCCTTGCTGTAGGCCTCAGTGGGACTGGGGGCACATTTTGCCTCCAGCATGTAGAGCTGCCATTAAAGAGCCAGGCTTTGAGGGGGTGCTGGTCAGCTGTCCCCAGAGCTGCACAGGAAGGATTCCTGCTTCTGATGGGAGATGTAAGTTAGATTTTAGTTCTGACGTCTATCAGAGTGATATGTGCACACAGCTAAAACGCTGATTGGTGGCTGCCACAGCTTAAGATGAAACGGCAATCCCGCTGGCTCCCCCTCCCGGAGTCCTGCCCCCCAGGAACAGCCACTGTCAAGCTGTTTCTTCCGGTGTTTTCTGGAAAACATTTGTAAGTACATGCTAATGCTGCTCACTCTTGAGCAGCTCAGACGCAGCCGTGGTGGGTCTGTTTACACCGCTGGCATCGGCAAGTGCTGCAGATCAGAGCACCCTCCCCTCACAGGGAACTGCTGTGAGGCACGCTCCTGTGCAGGCTGGTACTAAGCGCAGCTCTTTTTAAACGTTGCGTTCTCTGCTGAGCCTCATTTCCGTCACATTCTGTTTGGGTTTTGGCCTTTCACAGTTCGGTCTTTCCCCAAATGTCTGGTGATACTGACTAAGAGGGAGGCCCTAAAAGTTGACTGGAAGCCATTGCCTGGTGATTGTGTGGGGACCAGGCTGTCAGGGTCCCCACTTGCAGGTGTAGGTTCCTGGCTGCCAGCAGTGCAGTGAGTGGGGAGGGATGGCTATGTCCTGGCGGGTACACGGACTCCCTCTGCATGGCAGAGCTGGAGTCTCTGCCCCTCCTGGAATCTCCCCTCCTCTGGGGAGGGAGGGGACCTGCCAAGCTGCTGCCTTTGCCAGAGGATGTGCGCCAATTCTCCCTGCACTGGGAATGGCCAGTGCCCCCTGGGGTCTGGCGCAGTGCGGCCACAGTGCTCAGATCCTCTCCCGTTCCCTTCGATCTTGGCATTCACACCGTTTTTATTCCTGTCCGTGGGTCTCTGCAAGGGGAAGGGGGAAGAACATGTGTACTCCACCTGTCGGATTTGGCAGGGGATGGGAGGTCCTCTCCATGTTTCTGTGAGTCTGCTCTACAGGCTGACCGTTGACCATGGTCTGTGACCTGCCCTGCCCGTGGAGGCTTGTCCAGTGTTCACACCTTGAGCTCTGTCCTGGTCTCAAAAAGGGCTCTGCCATTGGGCACTGGCAGTGGAGGGACCCCTTGGGACACTGGGATGCTGCAGTGTGATTGGGGGTCTCAGTGGCCACCCCCGAGTCTGAGCTGCTTCCCGTCCCTTCCGGCAGGAGCAACAAGGGGGCTGTGGGCAACTGCGTCACCACCATGGTGCACAATCACTACACTCCCTCGGAGAAGACGCCCTCTGTCAAGAGCTCCAACCAGGCGGCCCCCTCCCTCAAGTAAGGTGCTGTCGTGTGGCTGGGGATGGCTGGGGCGTGGCACACAGCTGACACACGCAGGCTCCCTGCTCCTCATGCCGCTGCCCTCTCCTGCCCGCAGGTCAGGGTGGGCAAAGCCTGGGCCTCACGCCAGGGTAGGCTTCTGCTGAGGAAGCCGCTGTTCACATCCAGAGCCAGGCAGTGTCAGGGTGGGGGTTGGTCAAACTGAGCTGAGGAGCCCCCTGTGCCCACCTCGCTGTCCCCCCCCGCCACCCTGAGTTGGAAAACCTGGGTGTCTTGAGTTGCCTTCTAGCTCTGGACTCCTGTGACTTTTGAGAACTTTTTGCTTTTTTATTTTTTGTGTGTGTGGTTCTGGCGGCTGGCTGGTATAGGGATCTGAACCTTGACCTAGGTGTCATCAGACCACACTTTTTGCTTTTTAAGTGTATGCACTTGCTCACCCTGCATGCCAGCCGATGGGGGTGCAGGTGGCCCCAGGGACCTGCAAAGTGCAGCAGAACAGGCGGCCCCACACACTGTGCAGGCTCCCCTGGCCGCCCGCCCGCAGCACCTCCCTTGGGCCTGAACCCTGGGACAGCTTAGGGACCAGCCACCCTGGTGCCCGTGGGCAGAGCTGATCCCCTGGGCAGTGAGGCGGGGGCTCCTTTTTCTTCTTTCCCATTAGCAACATCATCAAGGCAGCCACTGGCGAGGGCACTGAGAGTGGGGGCCTTGGGAAGCCTCAGAAGAACGTCTCCAGCAGCAACCGCTCGGGCCGGAGCAGCGCCATGGGCCTGCCCCGGCGGCAGGAGGTGACCGAGGAGGAGGCTGAGAGGTGACTGTTCTCAGGGAAGCGGCGGGGGAGGGGTGCGGGCAGAGTCCAGAAACCGGGGTCAGGGAAGGGTCTGGGGGCCTGAAATTGCTGTGATGGAAATTTCTGCCCAGTAGTCGTTTTAAGATGCTGAGGCTGAAAAGACCACATATGAAATGGTTCTGTGCATGTAAACATCAGGAGAAGGCACATCTGTGGAGATGGAAAGTAGAGCGGTGGTGGCCTGGGGCCGAGCGGGGCGGGAGGCTGCAAAAGGGCTCTTCTGGGGGTCATGGAAGCATTCCAGAGCTGGGTGGTGCTGATCATCACATAACTCCGGAAGTTTGCAAAAAACAATTGAATTGTACACTTGAAGTGGGAGGATTGTACAGCATGTAATTTATACTTCAATAAAACTTAATTAAAAAAATGAATGGGAAAGAACATATAAAACGAAAAAACAAACAAACAAAAAAACCTATGGGGCTGTGTCCTGGAAGCTCACCCTTGGGAGGGTGGGCTCTGGCGGAGCCTTTTGCAACCAGGACGTTGTTCCTGGTCAGGACGGCTGCTGTGGACGCCCCCACCTGCCCTGCTGTCCCGGGCTGGGGGCAGCAGACCCCTGGAAGTAGGCGGTGGGAGCGAGAGGCAGGGGCCGGGGCGGGAAGCCAGGAGCTCACTTGGACAGGCCCCTGGCTGGGAGGATGGGCCTCTACAGAGCTGGGACCTCACGCAGGTGACCGTTTTCGTCCTGGGCTCTCTCTCAGCTCTTTTTCTGAATGAATCCTCATGTAGTCCCAAGAGCCAAGGTTAAGGGTTTTTTTTGTTGTTTAATCAATTTTATTGTACTTTACTTATACACAATAAAATGCACCCGTTAAAAGTGTACAGATTTGACATGTGTGTACGGTGGCATCTACAGATATGATATACCAAGATCCAGAACATTCTGGCACCCTCAAGATTCTCTTGACCTCCTTTTGTGTGACACCATACCACCGCAGTGCCCGCCTGTTTCTCTCATGGCCTTGCCTTTTCCAGATGCCCCAAGAGGGAGCCACAGCCTGTGGCCTTCCGTGCCAGGCACATGTCACTGGTTTGTTGCTTTTTGCTGGAGTGTTGTGTCCTGTCGTCTGGATGTAGCACAGGGTTTGCCCTGTAGCCACTCAGTGGTGTTTGGGTTATTTGCAGTTGTGGCTATTACTCCTAAAGCCAAACAAGTTTGTGTGGACAGACCTCTTTCCCCGGGTAGCTTCGTGGGTAGGTACCACATTTTAACCGAGTAGGTCCAGTTAGGCTGGTGCCGCCACGTCACAGCTGCATGGAAAGGACTGTCTGTGTGTGGCCGCGACTTCTGTCTTCCAGTGGACCTTCCCTCGGCAGCTGCCTGGCTCCTGCAGGGGTGTGGCTGGCATGGGGGCCCCCCTCTTGGTCCTGAGCCCTGCTCTCTGGGCAGGTTTATCAACCAGGTGAACCAGGCTGCTGTCACCATCCAGCGCTGGTACCGCCACCAGGTGCAGCAGCGCCAAGCAGGAGCTGCCAGCATGGACCGCCTGTTGGCATCCAAGCAAGAGGTCAGTGTGGGTGTGGGAGCCCTGCCAGGCTCCCCCAAGCGGGGGACTTAGTCCCAGGGGTCTGAGCTGTGTGCAGGTGGAGTTTCTGGGACAGGTAGAGTTGAAACCTGGAACTGCCCATAGGCACACACCCCATTGGTGGACCTGCTTGGCCTCGTTGTGACTGTCGTTAGGGCCTCGATGTCAGGAAATGCCTGCTGGGTCCCTCCCAGGCTGAGGGCCTCAGGAGGATGCTCTGGCGGGTTCCTCACTGGGTTGAGAGCTGTCTGCCCCCTGCTGGAACCACCAACTGCCTGAGCTTAGGCTTGTCCTCTGTAGAGCAGAGAGGTGGCGGTTCAGGGCCCTGGTGGGCCTCACCCTCTCCCTGTCCCCAGTGGAGAACGCCCAGGCATCACGTAGAAACCTCTGCTCTGGGTCCAGGGACTCAGTCTTCCAGATCCATAAACCGCCATGGCTTTGGTTTTTCTGCAGGAGCAGCGGCTGCTGCTGAGAGAGGGGACCCTGCTGGACGTGCACCGGGAGAGGGAGGCAGCAAGGAGGAAGGCCCGCGAGGAGAAGGCCCGCCAGGCCAGGCGAGCAGCCATTCAGGTGCCCGGGGAGACCTGAGCAGGGACTTCTGAGCAGCCCCCATGGGCCCAAGAGCGGCTCAGGCCCAAGTCTACTGCATGTGATGCCACTGCTGGGGACTCAACCAGCCCCTGGATGTGGGGGCTCACCCAGGCCCTGGACGTGGAGTCTCCAGGCAGCTTGGTTGGGGGAGGGGGAGGGGGCCATGCTCTTCCAGGGGCGGGGCAGCTGATCAGAGATGCCCCCATGGCAGGAGCTGCAGCAGAAACGAGCGCAGAAGTCAGGGGATGCCAGGCTTGGGCTGTCCCAGGAGACCAGAGCACCAGGGAAGCCGTGGCCTGCTCAGGAGCCCCCGAAGCGGGGTGTTGGCGCCTGCCAGGCCCTCAAGGCCAACAACAGCAGTGAGCGTGGCTCTCAGGGTGTGGTCTGCCCCTCCCTGCTGCCCTCCCTGCCTTGCCGCCCCAGCTCCGTGTACTCTGCCACACACAGACACTTCCATCCCTCTGGTGTCCCTGCTCCCCCAGGGTCACTTCCACCAGGGAGGGCTGTGGCCAGTCAGAAGGCACGGCTTCTGCTGACATCCCCTTGGCCCCCTGGGCTGCTGCCTGGGTTGGTGGCTTCCACCTGCGGAGCTGGGGGCCTCAACCCTGCAGCAGACCCTCACCTACCTCCATTCCTGTCCAGCTTATAGTCTTAGACATGAGAGACCTGACAGAGTGGAGAGGGCCAGGCTTCTGGGGTCATAACAGCTCCCCCTGACCTTACACCCTGGAAGGCCAGAGCTCCTCAGCATCTCCTGTGCTCTTTGAAGCCCACACCTCTGCTCCCATGCCTGGCTTCTTCCCAGGGCTCCTCCAAATGCACTGCCTTGGCTGGGACAATTCTGTGTTCTGTCCTGTAGGTGCCATCTCCCTCACCGCAGGCCCCGGGGACCCCTGCCTGCCTGCCTCTGACTCATCCCCGGAGCCCCAGCAGTCTCCAGAAGACAAGCTGCAGGTCTGGGCACAGCCGCCCTTCTCTCCCACCCAAACTTGAGCTCCATGGGGTGCTTCCACACCAGGGGTGGCCCAAGTCTGCCTTTTCCCTGCCCCTCTACAGCCGAGGGGGTTGCTCATGTCTTGAAAGGCCACCCAGCAAGGGTCGTCTTGCACTGATGTGCAGCCCTCACTGGGAGGGGTCTCCCGGAATTACTCTGGAATCCTACTGGGTTTTCACAATTGCCCTGGGGTGGGGTGGCCCTGTGTCCTCATCCATAGGAGCGGAGCAGGAAGCCCAGAGCAGTGAGGCCGGCGGGAGCAGCGGGCTGCTCAGTGGCAGGGCCAAGGGGGATGCACCTGCCTGTTCTCTTGGGCAGAGCTCCCGGGTGGGTCGGAGTGGCCATAGAGGGCGGGCAGGGAGGGCCGAGCTGTGGCCTGGCCTCTGCGCTGTGGTCAGCCTCGTGCGGGGGGCTGCACCTGCCTGTTCTCTTGGGCAGAGTTCCCGGGTGGGTCTGAGTGGCCATAGAGGGCGGGCGGGGAGGGCCGAGCTGTGGCCTGGCCTCTGCACCGTGGTCAGCCTCCCTCGTGCGGGGGGCCTGCCTGAGGCCACTCACAGCCTTGCTGGCATCTCCCTGCCCGTCTGCTGCCGTACGTTTGCTCCCAGGCTGGGGCTAGTGAGGACCTGGAGAGAGTGGGCCCCACCCAGAGCAGCGCCCAGTCCAGGGCGACACTTGACGAGCTGCTGGACACACTGAGGCTGCTGGAGGCAGAGCCGGAGCCACTGGCCCACCCCAGGGCCTACCACAAGGACAGATACGCCTGGACTGATGAGGTAACCACAGCCATGTGCTCCCTCGCCCCAGCCCAGGCACCAGTGCCAGCAGGTCAACAGGTCACTGTGGGGGCGGGGGAAAGGGTGCCCCTGGGCTGCTCTTTGTTGTAGTCTGAACCCCAACAAGGGCCAGTTAGGGACTGCTCCCCCTGATTCCAGGCCTCCCCAAGGTTAGAGTAACCCATGGGGGGTTCCTCCTCACTGCCGTAGTGCCCCCGCACCGTGCCCCTTGAGGGTCAGGAGTGGCCTGAGAGGCCCTTCCTTCCAGAGCCAGGTCCCAGCTGCCTGCCTCGGCTTCCCCTCCCCACCCTACTGCACCCCTGCCCTCCCTGGCAGAGCCCCACCTGCCCCCAGGTGGACCCTGATTCCTTGGGCTGCCCTAACAGTCCCCAGTGCTGGGTCCCCTGCCCCACAGGAGGACGATACCAGCTCCCTGACAGCTGACAACCTGGAGAAATTTGGGAAACTCAGCGCACCCCCCGAGGATGGGACGCTGCTGTCAGCAGCCAAGCTGCAGAGCATCCTGAGCTTCCTGGATGAGATGGAGAAGCCTGGGCAGGACCGGCCTACCGCCCCGCGGGAGGTGGTCACTCGCCTCGCCCCTCAGGGCTCCCAGCAGGGGTGGAGGCGGTGGGACCCCTCTTTGGTGGGTCACCTCGACCTCCTCCAAAAGCCCTGTCCAGGTGGATGCTCCCGGCATCCCCTGGGCTGTCCTGGGTGGACACAGTGGCCGGGCTGAGGGGAACAGTTACATGAATTTGGTATCATGGGGGCGGGAAGCGACTGTCACTTTTTTAGGGGTTGTTTTTGGTCTGTGGCCGCTGCTCTGTTCTGTAGCAGACAGTGGAACAGCCTCTGCTGGGGTTGGACATTCACCCACCACATTGTGCCTCTGGCCAGATCCTCTGATCTGAGTGGGGGCGGGGAGGGGAAACGAGGCTCCTCACAGAGGGGACTCATGTCACACCCTTGGCCACCTACTGGTCATCAGCCAAGTGGGTGGTGGGCCACCGGCTGCCTGCCTGACTCCCGGCCACTTCCACAGGGGCCAATGCTGGAGGCGGCGCCCGAGGCAAGTGCGTTGGTTCCACGGCTGAAGCTGGAGGTGGAGGAGAAGAGGCAGGCGCTGGCGCTGCTGCAGAGGGCGCTGGTGAGGCTGCCCGTGCCCTGTCCCCAGGGCCACTGGTCGGAGTGTGGCCCTGCCAGCCCTGCCTGAGGGGCCTGGGCCAGGCTGTTCTTTGCCGTCTCCTCTGCGCAACACCTGGTGATGGGCCTGTGGCTGGGACCCGGTACCAGCGCCTGCCTTCTCCTGTCCACACTCTGCAGACACAGCAGCGGGACCTCACCATCCGGCGGGTCAGGGAGACGGAGAAGGAGCTGAGCCAGCAGCTGCAGCAGCAGAAGGAGCATTACGAGGCCACCGTGCAGCGACACCTGGCTTTCATCGACCAGGTGACCCCTCCCCACTGCCAGAAACCGTGGATGGAATGGGGGTCTGAGGACAGGGCTCCAGCCCAGCACGTGTCTCACAGAGACCTACAGAGCCAGGGCCTCCCCTGCTGGGATGAGGTCGCCTCAGTCAGGGTTCACACGGGCAGGGCCGCAGCACAGCAGCCTCACTGCCTGCCTGCTCTGGTCACAGCTGATTGAAGACAAGAAGGTCCTGAGTGAGAAGTGTGGGGCCTTGGTGGCCGAGCTGAGGCAGGGGGACCAGAGGTGGAAGGAGCAGACGGCCCAGATGCAGGAGCGGCACGAGCTGGTGAGCTCTGCTCCCGCCCAGGCAGGGATGGCCAGGGTGGCCTCGCGTCCACTCCCGCTCACGCTTCCTGCCGCCTGGCTCCCTCACCCAGCGGGCTCTCAGGTCCCCGCTCAGCCAGGCAAGGTCCCCCAGAACAGGGCAGGACTCAGGATCCTCAGAGCATGGGGGCCATGGGGGCTCGTGAACAACTGACCCCGGGCCCCAGCACCACCTGAGGATATGGGCCAGTGAGTGGGAGGAGGGACGTCACCCAGGATCAAGCTCTGTCACCTCCATCCACCCCCATTCTCTCCAGCTGCGCTCCAGGTGCCCAGTTGGGGCCAGGCCCTGGGCCAGGGGCTGTGGAACTTATATGAGCTCCTGCATCCCCATGTCACAAATGAGGACACGCGATGCCCGCTGGGCCACAGCCTGGCTCTTCCCGCAGAGCCTGATCGCAGCCCACCCAGAGTCATGTCCCAGGCACAGGACCTGTTCTTTTTCCCCAGCTCTCGTCTGTCGAGGACCAGCTCCCAGCCTCCCTCCCGCTTTGCCTGCAGGAGGTGGGCCTCCGCCTGTCCAGCTGGGCTTCCCACCAGACTGGGCAGTGACAGTCCCTGAGCCCAGACTCTGGAGTGGTGGCACTAGCATTTTAAACACCCCACCCCCCGTGACCATGACCAACAGCCAGGGTTGAGGGTCAGTGGTCACCAAGAGAACGGCAGGCTCTGGGGTGGTCCTGGGGGGTCAGCAGCACCCCTCTCTGGGGCAGGGCTTCCTCACAGGCCGATGGCCGCCCACCGCACTGTTACCCCCTCTCCCTCACTGGCTTCTCAGTGTAAGGGGTGTGTGATAGGAATGGGCCCGGGCCTATATCCCGGCAGAGGGGCCCTGGAGTGTGTGCCCCGAGGGGCAGCGCGTCACAGAAACGCTCTTGTGCCTTCCTGTGGGGGACCTGGAAGCCAAGGCCCTTCCCTAAGCCTGTGGGGCATCTTCACTTTCCGGCTTCCTGTTTTTTTTGCTCATAGGAGATTAAGAAACTCAAAGAATTAATGAGCGCCACTGAAAAAGTCCGCCGGGAGAAGTGGATCAATGAGAAAACCAGAAAGATCAAGGAGATCACTGTCAGAGGTGGGGCTGTCCCGTCCCAGGAGGTGGGCATTCGTGGGCCGGTGGGGGTCCTCCAGCCAAAGGGGTGGGGGGCTGTAGAGAGAAAAATGCTTCAGTCCCACATGTAGTATGAGACCTTCCACAAGGGGAAATGGACTCACAGCGAGGCCAGAGTCCCCACAGCCTCTGCTGTGGTCTCTTAAGAAACCCTGGGGCAGGAGGAGGTGCCTGGCACCCGCAGTGGCCCGAGCTGGGCGTGATAGGCCCCTCACAGTCCCTGGGGTTGCCCTGCAGAAATCAGGTTAGTGGGTGACTGTGGCACGTAGGTCACACCAAAGGAATTTCAGCTTGATGCTCACAGGCTGGCGGGTGTCGTGTCTGAAGGAGCCACAGACCCTCGGGTGGTGTTCTCCAATGGTCAGAGCAGCCAGGGGACCAGCACGGATTCCTCCAGGACCAGGGTGTCCAGGGCAGGGGGTGGCATCTGTTTTTGCCCCACTGTGTGCATATCAAACTCAGCCATGTTCCGGATCAGAACCCCAGACGTGGCTGGGGTGGCTGGGCCCCCTCGGGGGACCAGAGACAGGGCAGTGTTTTGTAGTAGGGTTGGACTTCTCAGGCTTCCCCTGGGTAGACCATGGCCCCAGCCACTGTCACGGTGGATGGGGTCGGGTGGGGGTCTGAGGTCCCCTACAGCATGGTGCCCCTGCCCTAGGACTGGAGCCCGAGATCCAAAAGCTGATTGCCAAGCACAAGCAGGAGGTGAAAAGGCTCCGGAGCCTGCACGAGGCGGAGTTGCTGCAGGCGGACGAGCGGGCCACGCAGCGCTACCTGTGCCAGGCTGAGGAGCTCCGGGAGCAGCTGGAGCGGGAGAAGGAGGCACTGGGCCAGCGGGAGCGGGAGCGGGCCCGGCAGCGGTGGGTGTCTGCGCCTCTCGGGCCTCAGCTGGGGATTGGCAGGGCTGGGATGCACCAGGACCCTCAGTGCGAAGCTGGGGACCTGTCCTATTTCTGGGGCTGGGGTCTCAGTGCAGTGTCCAGGGAGGGTGCAGGAGGCCATGGTTCCAGAACAGCAGCGGCCTTTGCAGGGCCACCGAGGGCCCCTGTCTCCTCCTCAGCAAAGGTCGGTCGGTTTTGAGGGGCTCGTGTGCATCCCCACCAGGCTGGGGTTGTGTACGTGTGGGGGTGGGTTTGTCGGGCTCATCAGATACCCCTCTGTCAGAGCTGGCCGTGATCAGCTGACCCCTGGGCAGGCAGCATCAAGGCTCCTCCGGCTCTGACCTTGGTGCCTGACGACAATCTGTCTCACTCATTCCCTTGGCCCAGGGTGGGAGCTCACTCAGCACTGGCAGAGGTGTGACAGGCTGCTTCCTGCCACTCTCAGGCCCTAAGATTTGGGGGCCGGGGACAGGGCCGTGACGGTCAGTTTTCACAGGCAGCAGTGTCTGGCGGGCAGCCCCTACTGTACTGCTGTGCCTCCAGGACAGACCCTCTCCCCAGGGGGGCTAAGGACACGGGCTCTGGGCTGGTTGATTATCTCAGTGGTCAGAGCGTAGAGCTGATTACAGCAAGGTCCAGGGCCCATTCCTGTACTCATCGGCTGCAAAAAACAAAATAAATGCATATGGGTCTTGGTGCAAGCTGGCTCAGGTCAAGGTCTAGGCACCTGGCATTGTGCATGAGAGCAGAGGTGGCGGGTTGGGGCCCACACATGCCCAGCTTCCCACCCTCCTTGTCCCTGGGCTGTGCCTACTAGGCGAGGGTGCCAGAGAAAGCTCGGCCTGCTGAGGCCATTGCACATGGGCCTGCGGCTCAAGGACTTGTGTGGGTCAGCCGGTGGGCACTCGCTGTGCAGAGGACAGGGGTGCTGCTCGTGAGCTCTGAGCCGCACTCTGCCCCAGTCCAGGATGTGGCTGGGCCTGTGTCAGTGCGGTGTGAGGGTCCGGGGACCACCCAAGCCTGCCCACGTGAGCCAGTCCCGACCACCCTGCAGGTTTGAGCAGCAGCTGGAGCAGGAGCAGCGGGCCCTGCAGCAGCAGAGGCACAGGCTGCACAGCGAGGTGGCCGAGGAGAGGGAGCGGCTGGGACAGCAGGCAGCCAGGTGCCACGGGCCCTCCCCACTTCTCCTGGCAACCCCTCTCCTGACCCAGTGTCCCTTCTCCCGGAGACCCCTCCCCCGGCCCACCAACCCTTCCCCTGGAGACTGACCCATCCCCCAGCTCGCTGACCCTTGTCCCCTGTCCTGTCCTGTCCTGCAGGCAACGGGCAGAGCTTGAGGAGCTGCGGCGGCAGCTGGAGGAGAGCAGCTCGGTGCTGACCCGGGCCCTGAGGACCGAGTTTGAGAAGGGGAGGGAAGAGCAGGAGCACCGGCACCAGGTCTGCCGCAGCGCTGCACTGGGCCCGGGTGCTGAGTGGCTTGTGGCCCTGGGTGGGATGTGGCTGATGGGACTGGCTCCTTCACCCTCTTGTCCCTCCAGTCGGAGCTGAAGGCCCTGAAGGATCAGCTAGAGGCAGAGAAGCAGGCGTGGGAAGCCGGATGCGCCAAAAAGGAGGTGGGGCCCAGCAGGGGTGGGGCGCGGCGTGTACCAGGTCTGCTTGTGTGGCCTCCCTGGGGCTTGGTGCTGGGTACCACATTTGGCTGCTGTGGGGCTTGGTGGTCTCATTCTGAGCAGCTAAGGCTGTGGCTGCTCTCAGTCGTCCTTGATGGGCTCCGGAAGGATCTATGAGCTTGGGAACCAAGAAGGAACAGAGGAGCTTGGGGGCAGATCCTGCGGTCAGAGAGAGCATGCGTGTCGTCTGTTCCCTGGCCCGATGATGGCTCTGCCCACGCTCTCCGCAGTTCAGCGCCCGACGCTGAGACGTGTGCGAGAAGGAGGCCTCTCTCCAGCCTTCGGTGCCTTCCTCAGGGGTGGACTGGACAGGCACAGGGGCCCACACACGTGTTCTGACTGCCCGTGCCTGTCGGCTGGTTTAACCCTGACGGGCCAGGCTGTCCCCGGCAGTGGCCCAGAAGGATCTCCCGTCCACTCCCTCAGCCACTCCTGTGGTGGCCTCCTTGGGCAGGGCCTTCTGCATCTGTAGGGTGGTCCTGAACGTGGGCTGGGGCAAAGAGTTAAACTTGATGGGAGTTTCCAGGTTGCTTCCAAGAGGCTGCCCCATTTATGCCCCAAGGCCCCGCCCTCAGCAGCAGGGCACGCTCCCTCCTTTTACCGCTCATGTCTGGTGTGGAAGGTGGCATCTGGCCTCAGCACTTCAGGGAGAGGAGCATCGGCTGTGCCAAAGGTCTCCTCAGACCTGCTCAGTGCCCACCCTATGCCCTTTCTGTGTGTACCATGGTCCTAATGAGAACTGGGGACCTGGGGCAGGGCAAGACCCCCTTGTCCCTGGTGGGAGCAGGGGAGCCCTCGAACAGCCTGAGCAGTGGTCCCCAGTCAGTGCTGTCCCTCCAGGAGGCGTGGCTGCTGAACCGGGAGCGGGAGCTGAAGGAAGAGATCCGGAAAGGCCGGGACCAGGAGATCGAGCTGGTCATCCACCGGCTAGAGGCCGACATGACGCTGGCCAAGGAGGAGAGTGAGAGGGCTGCTGAGGCCCGGTGAGCCCGCCACCACGAGCGCCGCTGTCTGGAGCCACCCAGATGAGGGGAGGGGGCGGGCAGGTGCAGGGACCAGCAGCTTGTCAAGGCCACTCTGCTAACCCTTCCTGTCCCCCATCCCCGCCCCAGCATCAAGCGCATACGGGACAAGTACGAGACAGAGCTCTCCGAGCTAGAGCAGTCAGAGCGGAAGCTTCAGGAACGGTGCCTGGAGCTGAAGGGTCGCCTTGGGGAGGCTGAGGGGGAGAACGTGCGTCTGCAGGGCCTGCTGTGGCAGAAGGAGAGGGAGCTGGAAGACCTGCGGGCGGTAAGCGGTTAGGGCTGGGGTCAGGAGCTGGAGGAATAGGGTTGGGGCTGGGGTCAGGCGCTGGAGGAACAGGGTTGGGGCTGGGGTCAGGAGCTGGAGGAATAGGGTTGGGGCTGGGGTTAGGAGCTGGGAGCTGGAGGATATGTGTGTGGCGGTCCGTTAGGGTCCCACCTGCATCTTCAGACCCTGCTCCCCTCCCACCCAGATAAATGAGCAGATGTCAGGTGAGCGGAGCAGCCTCACCCAGGTGGTCCATCAGGAGTTCGCTGACCGGCTGGCAGCCTCCAAGGAGGAGAACCAGAAGATCAAGGCCGAGCTGGCCGAGCTGCAAGCCCGCCAGAGGCTGGAGCTGGAGGAGGTGCACCGGAGGTGGGGAGCCAGGACTGGGGGGGCCGGAGAAAGTGGGTGGGGCCGGGGGGTGGGCAGAGGCTGGGGGGG
>NW_007742525.1:0-21438 GCF_000696425.1 Galeopterus variegatus
GAGCCGCGCCAAGCAGAGATGGCTGGCCTGCCCTCACTAAGCCGGCCGCCTCCGCCCCCACCCGATAAAATGGAGGCAGCTCTTTTGTGGACACCTGGCCTGGTGTGGTAGGCGGGAGCCAGGCGGGCAGGGAGCAGTCGGGCTTCGCCCCGCAAGTGGGGCTGGGCTGGGGGTGACTCACAGAGCTCACAGAGTTGGGCCAGTCTGGCGCATTCCACTCCGTTTCTGTGTCGTCTCTGCTGACTTCCTTGGCCTTTGTTGTCTGGGCTGCTCGCTCGTACCCGCAGCAGGGCTTGGGCGCTCTCAGGAGTCTTCTTTTGTGTCGGCCCTAAAACCTTGAACCTGTTGTTGCTTGTTTGTCATTGTAGGATCGTTGTTGGAAGAATTATTCGTTTTTTGTTGCTCTTGGAAATGCAATTAGTACTCTGGTATCACAGCGCACACTTCTCAGGATCGCGCTGTCGCCTGGCACGGCCGCTCCAGACCCGTCGCCATCTTGGAATCTACTGCTTGTTTTATTTATATCTTGCTTCTGGAACTAAAGTTCAAGCCTCCTTAATCTAGAAATCATGTGTTAACATCATTTTATCCATATAACTCTTTATACCTTGTAAATATTTTATGTTTATAATGACAAGACATCAGATATAGAGGGTGGTTTAGAGTTTTTATTTTTCTATAATTACAATGTACACTGGGAATGTGATGTAATTTAAATATTCACATCAGGAAACAAAATGGTAAATAGATATATTAAATTTGTAAGTCTCTTATGAGAGAAAAAGTAAATAGGTTTATTATATTAGTCTGTTTCTGTTGCTTATAACAAAATACATGAAACTGGGTAATTGGTAAGAAAATGAAATTTATTGCTTATAATCTCAGAGGCTGGGAAGTCCAAAGTCCAGGGATCATATCTGGTGAGGGTCTTGGTGATGGCAATAGTGACCCAGGGGTCTCACATGGCAGAAAACAGTGGAGCAGGGAGATAGTTCCTCATGAACTCTTTTTATAGCCCTCAGAACCATGCCCATAGCTACCATTTTTAATCCACTAACTAGGCGTGGTCCTACAATCTAATCACCTCTTCAAGGCCCCACCTTAAAATTACCATAATAGGATTTCCCACCCTCTTAACAATCATAGTGGGGGTCAATCTACTAATACATAAAACTTGTGGGACACAATATGCTGCAGTTCTGACCCTGCATTCTCTCTTGGAATTGCTCTAGCAATGACTGTATGTGGTAAATCCACCCCTGTGGCAGATATCTTCCTGGGTCCCCAGGCTTTTCCATACACCCTTTGAAATTGGGTTGGAGGCTCCCAAGCCTCCACAGATCTGGCATTTTGGAGCCTGCAAGTTTAACACCACATGGATGCTGCCAAGGCCTCCGGCATGAATTTTCAAAAGCTGCAGGTCCAGCCACACATGGGGCTAATTTAGCCATGGCTGGAGCAGCCAAAGAAGCAGGGCTGCTAGTGCAGAAAGAAGCTTCCTGAGGTGGCCCTGGGCAGTGAGTCTGTGGAGGGCACTTTGGGCCGGTTATCTGAGACCATCCTCTAGGCCTCTGGGACTGTAATGGAAGGGTTGTACCCAGAGGCTTTCTGCAATGCCTTCAAGGCCCTTTCCCCCTTTTCTTGATAATCCCTTTCTTTTGTACTAGTCTCCTTAGCCAACAGTCATACACCATTGAGTTGTTCTCCTGAAAATGCTCTCTGCTTCTCTACCACATAGACAGGCTGCACATTTCCCAAAACCTTATGCTCTGCTTTCCTTTTAATAATAAATTCTGGCTTCATGTCATGTCTTTGCTGCCATAACTCAGCATAGGCTATTGCAAGTAGCCATGTGGCTTCCTGAATGTTTTGCTGCTCAGATTTTTTTTTCCACCAAATACTCTGGGTCAACACTCTGAATTTCCACATTCCATAAAACTTTTGGGCATAAACAGAATGCATCCAAGTTCCTTGCCAGTTCATAGCAAGGGTTATCCTTGTCCCAGTTTCCAATAAGTCCCTCTCATTTACATCTGAGATCTCAGAATGGCCTTTACTGTCTATATTTCTGATCAGCATTCTGGTCACTACCATTCAATCAATCTCTAAGAAGTTCCAAACTTTTCCTGGTTTTCTTGTTTTCTAAATTCCCACCAGCAGCTAGCCTGCTCCTCCAAATTCTTCTAGCCTATCCTCAACACCCAGTTCCAAAGCCACTTCCACCTTTTCAGGTATTTGAGCAAGACCCCACTTCCCTAGTACTAGTTTTCTGTGTTAGTCCTTTTCTGATGCTTATAATAAAATACCTGGACCTGTGTACTTTTTAAGAAAACAAAATTTTTTGCTTAGAATTTCAGAGGCTAGGAAGTCCAAAGTCCAGGGAACACATCTGGTGAAGGCCTTGGTGGTGGTGAAGTGACCCAGGGGTCTCATGACAGAAAATGGTGGAACAGAGAGAGAGAGAGAGAGAGAGTTCCTCGTGAACTCTCCATTTAAAGCCGTCAGAACCATGCCCATGACCAGCATTTTTAATCCACTCATTAGGCATGGTCCTACAACCTAATCACCTCTTGAAGGCCCCACCTTGTAATTACCATAATAGGATTTTCTACCCTCTTAACAGTCACATTGGGGATCAGACTGCTAATACATAAAATGTGGGGGACACAATCCATATCAGTTGTTTGACAGAGAGCAAGGTTTAGTGGAAATGGGTTGCCAATTTAGATAACTATTTTTTTTCCTTTTTTGATCTTGCCCTGTGGTGATCCCACAGACATTTCAGATGAGATTTTTTTTCTGCAATGTTTAGACAATTTTGAGATGTCAATTAGTACTTAAGTTTTCAGTGAATACAGACTGATAAGTAAACATGTTTGTTACATTAAGCTTTACATCTGCAGCGAATAAAGAATTTCCTTTCTAGGCCCTTTCTTAGATCATCATTTTTGGGGAGGGGAAAAAAGTATATCTTCTAATTCAACTCAGCAATTTCCATTATAGGAGAAACAAATAAATAATCTTAATAAGACTTAAATGGATTAGGAGGTACATGATGAAAACTATCAAAATTTTATGTAGCCAAGTGATGTCAAGCCATAATGGATTTATAGTGGAAGATGAGGGAAGGGTAAGAATAACCTTTCTTTTTTCCTAATTTTAAAATCAAGAAAAGTGGGTCTACTGACATGAGAAACAAAAAGATTTCTAGCATGGAGAGGTTAGAAAAATTCTCTTCTGGAAACTTAAAACTTCCTTAAGAATTCAATTAGAAAGAAAAACTGCATTGCTAATCACTATAAATTTGCATTTATGCATTTGATTTCAAAAAACTTGATTCATTAGGAATATATAATGAAGAAGCTATATTCATCAATATTCTAAATGACTTTATAAAAGCAATCCATGTTTTTTTTAAAGCAAGATTTCCTTTATGATTGTGCAAATTTGTGCTGAATTTTTTTGAATTAGTCTAAATGACATTGTGGCAATTGAATTTTTAAAATTGGAATAAATAAATTTTAATCATTGACCAGAACACATATATTTTCAATGTGACCATCCTAAACTAGGAGGCACTATCTAGTGAATAAACTATATCACGAAATAATTTTCCAACAAGTAATGAGACTCAATTTTAATAAGATGAATACAGAAAGTAGATAGATAGAATCCACATGATCAAACTCTAGTCTGCTAGTACTCTGAGCATTTTTCACATATATCTGAGACATCATTGGTACTTTTGTTATTTCAACTAATGTGTACCCAGTTTCTGTAATACCAATAGGAAAAAAAATGAGTAATTCTTCAAGAGTTCTTTTCTTGTTATTTTGTGGGATTTGGGTTGTCTTTAATCTAAAGTACATGAAATATGTGATGCTGATTGGATTTGGGGGTGAGAGGGGAAAGCATATACTTGATGATATATGGCATTTGGAAATGGGCTCTTCATTTGAGATATTTATTGAAGCTTGTCAGTAGCTTCCTTCTGTTGTTTACAACCTGCCTAACCTATTGGGAAAGGAGTTTAATGGCCAGCCTGAGCAGATAAAGGATACACAAAAGTTCTGCATGAGTAGAGTTTAAGAGTTATAAATCAGTTCCAGCACACCACAATGTCTTTATGATATTGGGATTGAAAACTTTATTCTTTATAGTAGACTGGAAAAAAATTCTTTTCATCAATTTCTTAAGAACTTTGAAATGCCACCAACATGTTCATTTGTATTTTTTTCAACGTTCTTTCTTCCGATATTGATGACTATTGGGTCTCCTACCAAATGATACAATCTGTGTTTATATTAATTGTTCAATCCAGATCTCAGCTGGCAAGTCACTCAACTAACCTTTTTTCCTGAATGTACATTTAAACTAAGCAATAGGGTTTTGTAGCAATTTTTTTAAGTCAGATATTATTTTCTTAGATCAGGTAATATTAGCCCACATGAATGGAAAGAATAAATAGATACATATTTTAAATTTTAAAAAAATGGGATTGTTAATACTAAATTTGAAATTAGCTTTTAAATTTTTAATTAAAATAGAAGAGTAATACAGAAAATATATAGTGTAGGTTTAGAATAATGTATATTTCAAAATTGTTTTAAAAAAGGTTGTTTCTTAAACCTTCCAACATCTTTTCTGAAACCTAGAGCACTGCTCATCTATAGCTCATTTTTATCAAATCATAGAATCTTTCAATCCCAAAAACTTACAACTAAAAATGTCACCTTTTGAATTACTATTTTGATGGCACATAATATAAATGAATTCAATGAACAGCATAAAAAGATGATGTTGTCCTTTAGTGGAACCTTGTTTTTCAGTCCTTGTTTTGCTGTAAATTGTTGTCTTAAAGCCAAGAAAAATCTGCCTGTACCATGGCACACTGCACATCCTTTTGTCTTCAAAATATCCAGTAGAAATTTCAAGTAAAAATTTCACTAAACATTTAGCTCCATGTCATTAGTAATAGATAGATTTTGAATTAGTAATCCTCTAAGAACTTCTGAAAATAAATTTTGAATGTAATTTATTTGCTTTCTAGTTGAAAATCTGCTGATTTTGAATTTTCAAAAGTTTGCAACACACTTCTTCATTATATTCAGCTTGATGGTAGTTCTCCCTTATATCAAAATAACTCTATTGAATTGCCTGTACACTTCATAATGCCTACAATTGAATCTACATCCATATTCACTATAGGAAAGTATAAATACAGTGACATTTATATTTACTCTAGACACACGTTCTTTAACTTGAAAATGTGTCAAGGATTTAGTAGCACTTTCGTAGACATAACAGAGTGGGGGAGACTCTAATCTGGGCTGATTTTATATATCAATGATTTAATTTAAACCATGCTCCATCCCACTCTACCCCCCATATCTTGTTTTAAAATATCTCTGCTGAAATTTCACCATAACAGATATTTATTTATCATTAACAAACTCTTTTTTTTAACTGTAAATATACCTGGAAGATTTAAGTGCCACTTATAAATAATTCAAAACTTAGTTTGACCTATTTAAATCAGTTTCCTTTTAAGAAAAAGGTTTTGGCAATTTTAGAGCATAGTAATCATCTCATAACCAGCCAGCAGGTACTAGAAAAAAAGTTGAAATATAGTAGTGCTGAACCAAGAGCACAACCCTGCAGAGTTTAACAAACAGACAGACACGGATGCAAAACAGGAGTTGGGAGGACAGTATATCAATTTTTACAGACAGGTCCTTGTAGCAGGATTTAATAACATATAAGTTTGTCTTCACGGTGTAATATTTGCCATGGTGTCTTCTTTTCAAGAATTTTGTTAAAGAAAAATTAATCTATTGATTGTATTAAAATAATTTATATAATTTATTAAATTTGCAGCAGCAGAGTAAATTATAAAGAAATGTGAATATTAAACATCATTTTGTACATCTCTTTATGCATATACAGAACTAGAAAATAAATAGATATACCATAAAAATTTGTGAATGGCATCATGTTATAAGGCTATTAATTTCACTTAAATTTTATAGAAGAAAAATCTGAGAAAACTGCTAAACTTCAGATATTAGGTTAAATATAATTAATAATAATTCTTTCTTTATTAAAAGAGTTAATCTTAAAAGATATTTTTAAAGTTTTTAAAAAACACAAATAAATCGAGTCTCTGTGTTAACACAATTAATCAATTTTAGACAACGTTGGTTGACCCTCTACCTAGAAAGAAAACAAATAAAAATAAATTTTTATTTTACCATACTTTGTCTCCAAATGCTCCTCCCACATTTCCCTTAAATTTACTGCAATCGTACTTTCACTCCCACCACTCCACTGAAATCAGTTTGTCAATGACTTCCACATTACTAAATCCCACAGTAAATTATTTGTCTTTATTTTTACATGAACCTTCAACAGCATTTAACACAATTGATCCTTTCCTCCTGGAAACATTCTCTTCACTTGGCTTCCAGAAAACCAGATTTTTTATGTCACTCCTTGTCAGTCTTTGCTTGTACTTTCACTTAGAGCTTTTAATATCGTAGTGCTCCAAGACTCAAGTCTTTGAATCGCTTCTTTATTTACACTCGTGTTCACTTACATAGCTTTACAACCAAGTATATGTTGAGGATTTGCCGTGATCTTGCCTGAAATCTAAACTCACATATCAAATTATATGTGGATGTCTAATAGACATGTTCAACCTAACATGTCCAAAACTAAACTTCTGATAAACCTCTACCCAGCCTCTAACCAACAAATAAATAAGCCAACAAATAACTGCACACCTGCTCTATTTGCTGCCTTTTACATTTCAGTCGATGGTAACAACATCTTTTCAGATGATCAGGTAAAACAAAGCAAAACAAAAACTTATAGGATCTTATTAACCCTTCTCTCCCATGGCCCACACCCATTCCATGAGAAAAGTCACATTAGCTCTACGTTCACAATATTTCCAGAATTTGACTTCTTCCACCATTTCCACTGTTAACGCCTTGATCTGAGGCTGGATTATGGCAAACACTTTCTGTTATTTTATCACGACATCATGAATAGTCTATTCCTGATGCTTTTATATTTTGAATAATCCGGTATCTTTATAATTGAACAAGAAATTAGCTCTGTTTCCTTCAATGTAGAGATTGTTCACTTGTCTTCTGGCATTGACATTCATCTCCTTATTAAATGACTTGCTTTATTCTGTCTGAATATCTGAAGAGTACTTTATCATTGTGATTCAATAACTTAAGAAGCATATGTATTAATATTGATGACTTTCGGCCGGCCTGGTGGCGCACTGGAGAGTGTGCCGTTTGGGAGTGTGGCGGCGCTCCCACTGAGGGTTCGGATCCCATGTGGAGACCGGTTCCCGCTCACTGGCTGAGCGCAGTGTGGGTGCAACACCGAGGGTTGCGATCCTGTTGCCGGTCAGTAAAAAAGACAAAAAGGAAAAAATATATATATATATATATATTGATGACTTTATGCTAAGATTTCTTAAAATAACACAAGTTCCTCTGACTTTCAAACTCAGTTCTGCTGTTATTTTAGGGAAATTTTAAATCAAATTTTTTTATAGCTTTCCTTATTTTTTTGGATTTTGTACCTCAGGAACTCTGATAACCATTATTTGGCTCCTCTGTCTTCTCTTGACTGCTTTAATCTCCTTGCCTCTTGCTTCTTAATTTACTCTTATTAAATGAGGGCTTTCCTGTGAATTGAGAATTCAATTGTTACCAACATATAGTCTATTCCATTATGTATCTAATGTACTTTTCAATTCTCTAATTGGGTCACTCTATGATATTATTACAACAATAAATTATTACATTAAAATAAGTTTTGTAACTTGTATAGCAAAAATTACCTATATGCATTTTTTTTTTTCTTTTTCTTGGGTAGTCTTCGTTTACACTCTGGGATCTTTGTTGTATTTGCCTTTTCTTTACTTTTCTGTAGAAAGTTTATTTAGTTGTTAGACTACATATTTTCTCCTTTAATGCTTAATATGGGCAACATTGTTCAGAATTTCTATTTTCTCCTACAAAGTGTAGGTGAATTTTTCTTGACACCACTCACACTTTACATGGTAATTGGTTGGCACCCTATCTGAACTACAGATTGAGAATCAGAGTTTTGCTATTATATGTACTTTCTGGTATTTTGAAGATGTGGGCTGGCTAGAGTAAAAGCATCTCTGTTTGAGTGCAGTCTTTTTTTGGATAGCTCGGTCTCTGCTCTCTTTTGAGACTTTTTAAGATGTCTTTTAGCAGAATTCATTCATTTCACTGAGTTCAGGTGTATATTATTCCTGTGGAAGGATAAGGATACACTTGGGTTCTTATTCTCCTGGAACACACTGACCCCTGGTGGTTTTCCCGCCTCTGCTGAGAATCTGAGAGTGTTGCTGGCTTAGAGAACCATCTGTTCTTGAGGAGCTTTTCTAAATTTCTCCAGGCTGCCTAATCACCCTTTTAATCTGCTTTTCCACAACTTGGGAGATATTAATAAGAATTCTCAGAACGTTTTCAATTCATCCTCTTTCCTCTTTACGGTATCTGAGAGGTGGAGAGAGGGATGAGAATTAAACTGCATTATACCAGAAATCAGTTACTTTTCAAAATTTGTATTATGAGGTTGAATCACTCCCTGTTTGGATGCTGCTAGTGAATTCATTGATTGGTTGTGTCAGAGAATGGGGTGATTGTCTACACTCATTATATCTTCTTTCTTTTTTCCCTAGTAGTGTAACATTTGTTCTATTCCTGTGTACGGGCTGCTCAGAATAGCAAACACATTTTCCAGTATCTGTTGTAGGTAGGTTTATGCATGTCACTAAGCTTTGGCCAATAAAATGTAAGTCGAAATCTTTTCTGGCATTTCCTCTCAAGCCTTCCTAAAAGATAGCAGGCATGTTCATTTTGCTCTTTTCTCTTCTCTTTGTTCTGCTGCTGGACTAATATAAGGAGGTGATTGACAGAACTCCAGACACCGTCTTGGAACATGAGAACAAGTGTAACGCAATAGGAAGAAAGGAGTCAAAAGCTAGGGAAAGCCTGTGTCACTGACAGCTCCGTGAAGTCACCTGACTTCTGTCACTTGAGAGAAAATAAATAGTACATTGTTAAATCTGCTGCTATTTGAGGCTTTTTATCACAAGAAGTTAAATTTGATCCTAACATATACTCTAGTTTTACTAATTTCTGTTCATTGTATCAAGTATTGCATAAGGGAAGATTCTGTAATTCAACCTTGTCCCTGCATTATATCTAGGACTGACTTTTTTAAGCTAACATTTTTCTGATGATTTATTGTTTAAAAAGTATTTTTATAGAGAGATATGCAGATTTAAATTATAAATATGTAAATATAATTTTTGTTAAATTTAAAACTTCTTGTCATAAAGTTGGTCACAGTATTCCCTTATGTTCTACTCTCTTCTATATCTGTACTTCTGTTCCTTTTTTCATTCTCAATATTTTGTTTATATGCATCTTTTCTCTTTTTCTTTTGAGCAATATCACAGTTTGTCTATTTTTAAATTTTTTAAAGAATAAACTTTTAGCTTTTTTCAAACCCTTATTTTTAGTTCATTGCTACATAATTTTAATTTCAGTTCCTATCTTTACTGTCTCCTTTTTTGTACTTTCTTTGGGCTTGTTTAGCTGTTTATTTTTAATTTCTTAATTTAAATGCTTAGCCCATTAATTTTTAGCACTTTCTAACTTTGCTACTTAGGTTCAGAATTTTTCTTTAAGGTATAGTTTTGCTGCATCCCTCATATTTTGATATGTTCTTTATTCTTTGTTATTTAATTATAACTATTTTACATTTTATTACAATTTCTTCTTTTACCTATGAGTAGTTTAGAAATGTGTGTGTTTTGATGTCCAAACAATTTTCAAACTAATTACATCATGTTAAGAAAACACGATGATTTGGTGTTATAATAATATTTTCTTAAAATGCATTGATACTTGATTTGTGGTCAAGTAAATGGTCATTCTTTAACTTGTTCTGTGTGTCTATATTTGATAAGATTGTTCTGTAATCGTTTGATAGCACTATGATTATTGATAGGATTTTCATGTGACCAGTTGGCCTAGGTGAATCCCATTTAATGCTTTTTGTCCCAGTGTAATAAGTTATTAGCACCCTTCTCACTCAAAAATTAAGTGTTTTTAAAATTTGAATTATTATAACATCAAACATTAACTCAAGCTTTCTAATTGTATAACAAATATTTGGTATCTTAACTAATTTTTTGGCCATTTGATAGTCTGATCTATGAGAAAAATCTGTTGACATCTCCCACTGTGGTAGTGAATTTATCAATTTCTTTCTGCAGTTTTATTAGTTTCTAGCTTATTTATGCTGAGAGTATTCTATTACATACACATATGTTTATAATTGCTACACCTTCCAAGTGAATTAAACTTTTTTTTTCAGTGACTGATTTTTCTTACTAATTTCCTATCACCTTTGTTAGTTATTTTAGCTAAAAATGACTAGCCACACAGTGTTCTTTTGGTTTGTGTTTTCCTGGTCAATATTTTTTCCCTTTTACTGTTAAACTCTTTGCTTTATGATTTACATGAAGAAACCAAGGCAAGTCTGAAAAAGGACACATCTATTAAGGTGACCCAACTAGTAACAGACACAGCTGGAACTCAAAATTAGGCCATCTGATTCAAAATTCTTGTCGTTTTTAACAATAACCGTAAACACTGATTTGATGCCTAGTTTGTGCCAGGTACTGTGCCAAGTAAGAGCTTTATATGCATTCTTGCCACTATTTCCATTAAACTCTAGCACCTCTCAGGTCATACATAGCATTAGTATGTGTAGACATCCTGATATATATTAAACAATGAGAGGAAAAACAAGGGAATCATTTGAAGGTATTTTTCTTGTACTACATTAATGGTGCCCTACAGAAGCAGAACAGCTTTGAAATTGCAGGAAAAATTAATGGTTATAAATCTAGGTTAAATGTACACATGATTTCTTCCATTTCCAGCTGTTGTTAGTGAACACTTTAGGTCATCCTGCATGCACTTTGGCACCTTCTGGATAAGTGGAACATGTGTGTGTTGCTATTTTTGAAACTGTTAAGGGTGATAGGGACAGTCCCCTGGTGTGAAACTCATCAGAAATTTAACTCCTTTATTTAACCTACAATCTCAGTCATTTATGAAACTGCTGGTTTGATATCAGACTCTCAAATGATACTTCTCAGGAAGCTGCTCCAAAGGCCAAATCCCTTGGAAATAGAAGAATTCTTTTCTTTTTGCTTTTCTTTCTCAGTTTTTTTAATTCCGTGTTTAGATTAGACCCCATTGTAATTGCAAGACTTCCAAGTCCCTAGATTGACTCTTTTCAGCAGTCATGCAGAACACTACAGCATAGGGTCTTTTTGAATCACCTTGACACTTATTTACCTTTATTTGTCTTTCTGTTTGCAGCCTCTCAAGCCTAATTTTGATCAAGCCTACAGCTGAAAAAGAGAAAAAAAATCTGGACGGCACAGAGAATTATTCTGTTGCTTGCCTTATTTCTCTCTAAAAAAAACAGCCTTTACATTTATTTTTTCTTCTCTCTCTCTCTCTCTTTTTTTTTTTTTTTTTTTAGTTTTGGTGGCTGGCCAGTACAGGGATCCAAACCTGTGACCTTGGTGTTGTAAGGCTGTACTCTAACCAACTGAGCTAACTGGCCAGCCCTTACATATATTTTTTTAATGGCATAGCTGCTGTTATTTCACATGTCTGCTGAGTGACAAGCTCCCAATGCACATCCATTGTCCCCCAGACCCTGAGACCCCTCCCGTCCAAGGTAAGGAGCTACAGGAGTTTTTCACTAGCCTATCACTGAGGTTGTTTTGTAAGGATTCCACTTGATCTTGCTAACTCATTCAATTATTCTATAAACTTTATTCATTGAGCACCTTCTATGGGCTAGAGCAATGTTCACACTCTACTAGGAAGACAGACAAGGAATCACAATGAGTCAAAAAAAATAGAGAAGCGTAATATAAAAGGCAGCACACAGTAATATAAAGCACACAGTGAATCCTCTAAGTAAGTTTCTCTGTTTATTTATCAGTTCCCTGTTACTGAGTTCTCTGCCTATTATTCATGCTCATTTCTGGGGCCCCCATCATAAGATGTTACTACTAGTTATCAAATGTCCCCATTTACCTTGCTGGACCTGAACAGATGTTTTCCTTCGCTCTTGCTCTTAGGTGATTTTAACACTAATCTCTACTAGGGGAGCAACCGTTGTCTATCTTGCTTAACACAGTATCATCAGCAGTAAGCAGCATGCCTAGTACTTTGTTACAGGTTTGATAAATATCTACCAGCTATATAAATAAAAGAATAATCTTAGAATTGGTATGAGCCATTGCTAAGCATTCAAATCCCATCTCTTTCCCAGCTTATACCTCCACACCCTCAGGTCACAGATCTCCATTCTGGCTCACAAGTCAACGTGGCCACATCTAGAACACCACTCCCTGACATGTTCCCTCCTTTCCATTCTCTGACTCTGTGGCTCCTCTGGGATTCCCATATCTCTCCTTCCCTGGTCTGCTCCATCCAGCTGTTATCCCATTTCTGACTCTTGCAGTTTTACCTGATTCTGACATCTTCCTTAAAGATTCAAAGCTGTGAGAGTACAAAGCCTGCTTATGGAAGACAGCCAGATCTTCTGGAAAGAAAATAACACACTTGTGGATATTTGACAGTGCTGCCTTTGTAAATAATAAGTTATTTGACATTCAAGACTATTTAAGGAGGCGTGTGTGTGAAAGAAGAATCGGCTGCCAGGCAGGTTTAATTAGCACAAAGGTCAAGGCTGTGCTGCACATATTTTTGTAGGATACCACATCTAATTGTCAAGCAGTTAGATTGTGCTTATTGCAGACTGTCAGGGTTTTTTGGTTTAATGAGACAGTGCAGTGCATATTCACAGATCGCTGACCATTGTTTGAAGCATTGTGATGATAACTGCATTTAACATTATTGAGCTTGGGCTTAAATAAATTATGCAGAGGTCAAAGAACACATATTTGGTGTTCTATAAACAGCCAGAACCACTGAATCGAAGCTTTTGAGAGAAAGAAAAACTTTTTTTTTCAAAAAATCACAACCTCCATCTCACTGCTGAGAATTTTTTTAGGCATTCCATATTTTGTAAAAATAAATGATTTGTGTAAAGAACACCCTGAATTTCTCTGTAAGCTACATGACAAATTTGCAGATACCTTTTATTTAATTAGATTAAGTAACATGCACTTTTACTCACCTGGCTATATACTTTGAACTATAAAGCTAAACAATAAGAGTGTTAAATTTATTTTCAAATAGTTGAAGAGGGAAGACTTTCACTGAAACATGCTCACATACATGTTGGTTTCTGTAGAATTTTTAAAAAGCTATAGCTTTGTGAAAATCATCAGTGTCATTTTTTTAAACCTTGCTCTCATATATTCCCAATTTATATATTAAGCACATTTAAAATAGAGATTTTAGATTTGGATCACTAAAGATTTAGATTTAGATTGGACTGATATATATCAGTCTCATCAAAGTGTTACATACAAATTTGTGGCAGATGCTATAAGCTAATCTCACTTAACACCCATTCCAACTTTTTTTCCCTGTGTCCTCTATAATACAGGGCTAAAAATTAAAATATTCAACATCACAGTGCCCCTATTGGTAGGAGTGGTCTGTTACTCAGTTCTTGCTTATGAAGCATAAGCAAACATGTAAGCATCCTGCATTTTCTGTTCCTTTTTCTTCTTGCCTGGAACAGGGATATGAGATGGAGTTGCAGCCATCACCAGCAGGGATGGTAGCCCCAGAAGTTAAAAGGAACTTGGCTCCAGGATGGCACTGGTGAACACTGTACCAGCCATAGATGTCTACCCTACACCTCTAGATCCATAATATAAATAAAATTTTCTATGTATACATATCTACATCTCATTTCAGTTAGATGCAGCTAAATGAATCCCTAACTGATACAATCTCCCTGTGCTGACTTGGCCTGTGGATTCAATAGTAATTGTCATCAAATCTTAGCTTGGGAGTTTATTGTCCTGACATAAAATTCAAGGCTTAATTAACACATGTCTGATTAGCTAACTCCACATTCTTTTCCTTGAAATGGATCATTCTATCCACAATAATATAGTTAAATAGGTTTAACAGATTTATTTTTTGTGTAGTCTCTTAAGACTGAAGTTGAGAAAAGACTCTCTAACCTATAGTCTAGGTAGAACTGATCCCAATGCTCTGGTTCATTTGGGTATTGGCCTTTAATTCTGCAATGGCTGTCTCAGAAGTGAGTCGAGTCAACCATCTAGGCAGAGAAACATAGGATCGTCCCACCCATGGAGCCTGGAAATATGCAATGATGCCAGATGACCCTGCCCCTGTTCTGGACTCTGAGTCCCTCATCATAAGCACCTTTAGGAACACTATTCTATAAAAATGTGTTTTGACAAAGGTAGCCTAAAGAATACATATTGCTAGCAATAATAGTCACTGTGAATAGTCCACAAATAACGAGAAGATTGAAAAGATCAAGATCTCCAGTAAAATAAGTAACATTGAAATTTCTCATCTAATTTTAATTTTCCAGTTGCTGTTTATAAAAATAATCGTACAACTTAGGATAGGTAAGTGTGGGATGATATCTGTTCAGAATGTTAGAGAAACTCAGACTTAAAACTATCATCCAAACATAATTTTAAAAATTTAGTAAGACTTCTTGATTCCAGGTCAATTTATTCTACCATTCTAAGATTACCAGGGGAGCAAATATTCCCTCTAATTCTCTAACAAAAATCTGTAACATAAACTGTTGAGAGCCGTCTTGCCATAGGGAATGGCATGGGAGCCTGACGGGTGACAGCCCTTGTTCAGATAGGCTACAGGGGAATCCCACATGTGTGGCATGGCTCCATGGAATTTCCTGTCTGTTTGCCTTTTGTTACTTGACAAAGCTTTCCAAAGTCAAAAAGCCCAACCCTTTGGCTTGGCATGGCTTTAGGGAATTTGAAGGGCCCTGGAGTTTCTCAAAGGACATGTTAAATATGCATCAGAATTAATTGGTTTATTTAAAGGGCATTGTCAGTACTAAAGGTGTTTTTGATGCATGTTCCCATTATGGGTTGGCTTGATTTAATTTTGTTGTTGATCTTTCCTGTTAGTGGTGTGTGCATTGACCCATAATTCTAGAATAACTAGCTCTATAGTTGTGATTGTGCTCTTGTGCGTGTGGAATGAAGCTATTGGGTTAAATTTTTATAAATCCACGTCTCCTAGAGAGATGGTGGGTCCAAGTGCAGTGGTGTTTACAAGTAATTGATCACAACCAGTTACAGATTTCTTTGTTCCTTTTCCACTCCCACTGCTTCATTTGACTCACTAAGAATATATCATTCCGGGATTGGAATGACACAGTACCTGAGAAGGGTCATTTAACTTTTCACTTTGTCCCCTGTGCTGTTCCCGGAGTCAGTTGGCAGAAATATGAAACATTTTGTTATAGAGATAAATAAGTAAAATAGTATAAGAATATAATCAAGTTTTGATATTAACAGGTTTGTTTTAGGTTAGTTTATAATTTAGAATCATTTAACAGTAATAGAGATTTATTGTTATATTTTATTATATAGAATCATGATATAAGTAATATGGTTTTCGTTGGTTAAGAATTAGCATAGTTGATATAAACATAAACATTATTAAATTGCTAAACATAAGTATAAGTAAGATTAGATAAAAATTTAGAATGTAAGTTTACATATAAGTTAAAAAGGTTAGGATTCATGATTCAAACCAAAAGTCTGACGTTTTAAAGCCAAACATGTTGCTATTGTATAGTTTCCTGGCCACAAGCCACAGGCTTTGGGGTGAACTATTGATGCATGAGTGGGTGTTTTTGTCACAACATGAGTGCTTTGGAACATTTTGGTTTTTCTTTTTCTATAGAGATGAAATAAGAAATGTTTTGATTAAAAGATAAATCATCATGTAAAATATTAAGTAAAACATATAAATAAAGCAAGATTCATGTGGTTGTGTCCACACTTGCACTAGACATCTGTGGTCCGTGTCTTTCTTTTTTCCCCAAATCCACACCACCTATTCAGGTCCAACAAATCCTGCGGAGCTGGTCTCCAGCAATAAACTTTTATAGTTTGATAATGTCTACCCTCAATTACCTCATCCTTATTCCCATTAGGTTTAAATATTTTTGTTCTCGACTCTTCAGAACCACCCCTCTCAATTATCTTGGTAAATGAATCCTCTATTTTCACAAAGTTCTATAATTGTGTGGGGGTGATGGGAAGGAGGAAGGCAGGACAAAGAAGAGAGAAGATGAGAGAAGACAACAAGATGGCTAAAGGTTGGGAGCCACTTCAGTCAACTAAAGGACTCGTAAGAACAAAATTACTTTTCATGAAATTTCTAGTTATTGGTTGAGTGGCACACAAAGTGACCCTTCTCTAATGCCCCTGTCCTTTCAGTAATGTCTTCTAGAGCCAAAGTATTAAGAGTGAGTAGATGATTTTGTAGAAGGAAAGATAAGGGCTAAGTTTCATGGTTAGGTCAATGCCGTACATTATCAGAAAAATCTCCTGGGGAATTCAAAGAGATTTCAGTACTTTGTACTCCACTAACCATGGATAAAATTTTCAGCAACCTTAACTAAGTAATAAAGCACTGGGAATATCCTATAAGCTTTGGCAACACACATACAAGATACAATCATGAGAGCCATTTTGTCTTCTCCTGTGGTTACAAAATATGTGTTTAAAAATGCATGTGTGCATGTATTTTTGCATCTGAAGAAACTGAAACACAGATATTAAAGCAGTTACTTCACAGAATTCCAGATGTGGAAATAGCATTAACGAACCCAGAAATCATTTGGATCAGTCTCTTTATTTTGAGCTAAAGGCGTAAAATGATTTTTTTTTTTTTTAACTCGAGACTCATGCTGTGACTGAATGCAGGTAATTTAACACCTTCTTTGTGTCCCTTAAATGAACTGGTGAGCTAAATGAGTTAGACATTTTTGAAGGGATAAAATGAATTGATGAGACAGGTGTCATCTGTTATTTTATTTATTCTACATGACTGTCTTGAGGAAATTGGTTAAAAGATTTTTTTTTTCTTTAATAGACAGAAATGCAATAATTCCAGGAATAGTATAATGCAGTCTTTCTGTATGTGCCTGAGTTTAAGTGTCTGGACAGTCTTAAGTCTCCAAAGACTATTAGATTACTTGAAAGGTAGTTAAAAGATCAAATATATTTCTCCCTTGGGGTTAGAAAGGAAAATATTGGTTTGTCTTTTTTCTAAATACTTCTCATAATAAAAATGTAGCTACATTAATTACAGATTACCTTTGATTAGTAATTACAGCTTATATTCAACAAATATCCTTGATGACTACTGAAAAGCAACTAAGATAATACCAGCTACTTCAAAAACTTTGGAGAAAAATAGAATTAAAAGATAATACAAATCTTTCCATGAACTTTTTGAAGTACCGTTGAACTGTTCATTTATTTATTTATTTATTTAGTGCAACATAATTGATTGTACATATCTGTGGGATACCACATTGAATATCAGTACATGCATGGAATATGTGATGCTAAAATCAGGATAATTAATATATTCAGTATTTCACAATGTAATCATTTTGTGGCCCTTTATCAGTTTCTCACTAAACTCCACTTCCGCTATCTGTATCCCATCTCTGGTGGCCTCTGTTTAGTTCTCTCCTTTTGAAAATTTGACTAATTATTGTGATTGTTGCATCTTTATTTCTTTTTTATTTATTTGTTTATTTTTTAGTTCCCACTTATGAGTGAGAACATATGGTGTTTCTCTTTCTGCACCTGGCTTATTTCACTTATAATTTTCTCTAAGTTCATCCATCCATGTTGCTGCAAATAGCAGAATTTCACTCTTTTTATGGCAAAATAGTATTCCATTGTGTATATATGCCACATTTTCCTTATCTACTCATCTGTCAATGGACATTTATGTTGTTTCCAACTCTTGGCTATAATAAATAGAGCTGTGATAAACATGAGAATACAGGTATCTCTTCAACATGATGATTTCCATTCCTTTGGGTATATAACCAACAGTGGGATGGCTAGATCATATGACGATTCTATCTGTGGTTATTTGAGGAACCTCCATACTGTTTTCCATAATGGCTGTACTAATTTACTGTCCTACCAACAGTGTAGGAGGGTTTCCCTTTCTCTGCATCCTTGTCAGATTTTGTAATTCCCTTTTGGATAATAGCTAGTCTAACTGGTATGAGATGATATCTCAATGGGGTTTTGATTTTCATTTCCCTGATGCTTAGTGATGTTGAGCATTTCTTCATCTATCTATCAGCCATTTGTATGTCTTCTGTTAAGAAATGCCTATTCAGCCTCTTTGCCCATTTTTTAATTGGGTTGCTTGTTTTATTACTGTAAAGTTGTTTGAGTTCCTCATATATTCTGGATATTAAGCCCTTGTTGGATGCATAGTTTGCAAATATTTTCTCCCATTCTGCTGGTTGTCATTTCACTCTGTTGATTGTTTCCTTTGCTGTGCATAAGATTTTTACTTTGATATAATCCCATTTGTGTATTTTTGTTGTCATTGCCTGTGCTTTGGGGGTCTTACTCATAAAGTCTTTACCCAGTCCTATTTCTTGAAATATTTCCCCTATGTTTTCTTTTGGTAGTTTTTATAGTTTTGGGTCTAATATATGTCTTCAATCTATTTTGACTTGATTTTGCTATATGGCGAGAGATAAGGTTCTAGATTCATTCTTCTACTTACGATAGTCCAGTTTTCCCAGCACCATTTATTGAAGAGGAAGTTTTCTCCCTAATATTTGTTCTTGTTACCTCAGTCAAAGATCAGTTGGCTGTAAAAATATGGATTGGTTTCTGGGTTCTCTGTTCTGTTCCATTTGTCTGTTTTATGTCAGTACCATGCTGTTTTGGTTCCTATAGCTTTACAGTATAGTTTGAAGTCAGCTAGTGTTATGCCTCCAGCTTTATTTTTTTCAGTCAGGAATTTTGGATATTCAGGGTCTTCTGTTGTTCCACATGAATGTTAGGATTGTTTTTTTCTATTTCTGTGAAGAATGTCATTGGTATTTTGATGAAGATTGCATTGAATCTATAGATCACTTTGGGTAGTATGGACATTTTCACAATGTTAATTCTTCCAATTCAAGATCATGGAATGTCTTGCTATCTTTTTGTGTCCTCTTTAATTTTTTTCACAGTGATTTTTAATTCTTGTTGCAGAGATCTTTTACCTCCTCAGTTAAATTTATTCCTAGGTGTTTAATTTTTTTGGTGAATATTGTAAATGGGCTTGCTTTCTTGATTTCTTTTTCTGGTAGTCTGTTATTGGAGTATAAAAATGTTACTGAATATTTTTTTTATTTTTCTTATTTTAATTATACATATTTATGGGGTACAGAGTTGACTCAGTGTTTAGGTACAGTATGTGATGATCACATCAATATGATTAGCATGTTCATTATTACAAATCATAATTTTTTGTGTGTCCCTTACCCAATTATCCCCTGTCCCCCCTTCATCTCCCCCTTCCCACCTCTAATAACTATAGTTCTGTTCTCTCCTTTTGAAAGTTCTATGTTTTATTATGGCCTTTCTTTCCTTCTTTGTTTCTTAGCTCCCACTTGTGAGTGAGGACATGTGGTATCTCTCTTTCTGTGCTTGGCTTATTTCACATAACAAAGTTTTCTCCAGGCTTATCCATGTTGCTGCAAATGGCAGAATTTCATTCTTTTTATGGCTGAGTAGTATTGTGTATATATACCATACTTTCCTTATCCAGTCATCTGCTGATGGAATTTTAGGTTGGCTCCAATTCTTGGCTATTGTAAGTAGAGCTGTGATGAACATGGGAACTCAGATATCCCTTTGACATGATGATTTCCTTTCCTTTAGGTATATACCCAGAAATGGGATTGCTCAATCATATGATAGTTCTATTTGTAGTTGTTTGAGAAACCGTCATACTGTTTTCCATAATGGCTGTACTAATTTACAGTCCCACCAATGGTGTAGAGTTTCCTTTTCTCCATATCCTCACCAGCATTTGTTAGTCTCAATATTTTTTATAATAGCCAGTCTAATTGAGGTGAGATTATATCTCAACATGTTTTTGCACTTCATGCCCCTAATGATTGGTGATGTGGAGCATTTTCTCATGTACCTGTTTGCCATTTGTACGTCTTCCTTTGTCTATTCAGCTCCTTTGCCCACTTTTTAATTGGATTCTTTGTTTTTTTACTGTAAAGTTGTTTGAGTGCCTTGTGTATTCTGGTTATTAGTCCATTGTTGGATGTATAGTTTGCAAATATTTTCTCCCATTCTGTACATTGTCTTTGCACTCTGTTGATTGTTTCCTTTGCTGTGCAGAAGCTTTCTGGTTTGATATAATGCTACTTGTTTATTTTTTTCTCTTGTTGATTGTGCTTTTGTGGTCTTATTCATTAAGTCTTTTCCAAGTCCTACTTCCCAAAGTGTTTCCCCTATGTTTTCTTCTGGGAGTTTTGTAGTTTCAAGTCTTATACTCTAGTGTTTAATCCATTTTGCATTGGTTTTGGTATATGGCAAGAAGTATGAATCTAGTTTTATTCTTCTACACATGAATATCTAGTTTTCCAGTACGACTTACTGAAGAGCTGTCATTTCCCCAGTGTATGTCTTGGCACCCTTGTTGAAGATCAGTTGGCTGTCAGTACCTGTTTTCTATTCTGTTCCATTGGTTCATATGTCTGTTTTTATGCCAGTACCATGCTGTTTTGAATTTTTACATATTGATTTTATATACTGAAACTGTTTATCTGCTCTAAGTGCCTTTTTTATAATCTTCAGATTTTTCAATATATAGTATGTCCTTTGCAAACAGGTATAGTTCAATTCTATCTTTTCCAATCTCAATGCCCTTTATTTCTTTCTCTTGCATGATTAATCTGGCTAATACTTCTGATACTGTGTTAAATAGGAGTGGTGAGAATGGGCATTGTTGTCATGTTCCTGTTCTTAAGGATGATTTTATCTATTTTATCTGATATAAGAATAGCTACTCTTCCTCAGTTTTTGGATTCCATTTGCATGATATATTTGTTTCCATCTCCTCACTATTCATCTGTGTATGTCTTTAGAGGTGACTTGAGTCTCTTGAAGACAGCATATAGTTGGGTCTAGCTTTTTAATCCAGTCAGTGAGTCTGTTTCTTTTGATTGGGGAGTTTAATCCATTTACATTTAGGGTTGTTATTGAAAGGTATTTTCTTTTTTTTTTTTTTAATTATTTATTTATTTATTTATTTTTTATTTTGTCAATATACACTGTATATG